>NW_020175446.1:714415-865302 GCF_003031525.2 Neophocaena asiaeorientalis asiaeorientalis | reverse complement strand
AGGCACATGAAAAGATGCTCAACATCACTAATTATTAGAAAAATGCAAATTAAAACTACAATGAGGTACCACCTCACACTGGTCAGAATGGCCATCATTAAAAATTCTACAGATAACAAATGCTGGAGAAGGTGTGGAGAAAAGGGAATCCTCCTACACTGTTGGTGGGAATGTAAGTTGGTGCAGTCACAATGGAAAACAGTATGGAGGTTCCTCAGAAAACTAAAAATAGAATTACCATATGATCCAGCAATCCCACTCCTGGGCAAAAATCCAGACAAAACTCTAATCCAAAAAGATACAAGTACCCTTATGTTCATAACAGCACTCTTCACAATAGCCAAGACATGGAAACAACCTAAATGTCCATCAACAGATGAATGGATAAAGATGTGGTACATATATACAATGGAATACTACTCCGCCATAAAAAAGGACAAAATAATGCCATTTGCAGCAACATGGTTGCAACTAGAGATTATCATACTTAATGAAGTAACCCAGAAAGAGAATGACAAATACCATAGGATATCATTTATATATGGAATCTAAAATATGACACAAATGAACCTGTCTATGAAACAGAAACAGACTCAGGGACATAGAGAAGAGACTTGTGGTTGCCAAGGGGTGGGGAGAGATGGAGTTTGGGATTAGCAGATGCAATTATTATATATTGGAAGGATAAACAACAAGGTCCTACTGTATAGCACAGGGAACTATATTCAATATCCTGTGATAAACCATAATGGAAAATAACATGAAAAAGAATATACATATGTGTAACTGAATTACTTTGCTATACAGCAGAAATTAATAAAACATTGTAAATCAACTATACTTCAATAAAAAATAAAATAAATAAATAAATATACCATGCTACTTTCCCACCCTGATGTCAGGGTTATTTCTTCTTTCTATCATTTTCCAGAGTACTCAACTCCACGATTACACCTTCTACTAAGGGAGAGTGGATCAGTGCCGGTGGTGATGATGGAGAAAACCAAGAAGGGCCATCTTTCCTCAACACTTAGCTATATTCCTTGTGTTTGAAAGAGAAGACCAGCACCAGATTAACTGAAAAATTACAGACCAAATTCAAATTTTTAAGAAACATGAGTTTTAAGTTTTAAAAAACAGGTCAGTTAAAATTCTCATTTTGATTTTTCCTTTTCCCCTGTTTTCATAGTAGCTTGAAGAGTGCATGGAGAGTCATAGAGGAAACCCTTTTTATTACTTTCAACCTAAAAATAATGTGAATTTTTCCAAAGCAAGGAACATTATCTCATCCTGGGAAATTATAGTTTACCAGGGACCCAGGGAAAACATTATTCTTTGGAAATAGAATGTATTCAAGTTAGTTAACAGCTCTGAAAGTATATTAGAAACCATATTTTTTATAGAATCGTTTCTCTTCCTTGATTTTACTCCCGATTTTAATCCTTTCCTGAGTTTAGCTCCATATCATTACTAAGTTTACTTGTGAGTTTGTATTTCTGGTTTTCCTTTTAGTTTTCCTTTTAGTTTTTGCTTACAGAACTTGCAATGAGAAGAACAGCCCTCTTCCTTTCTTTACAACAATTACATTATATTCTTAATGTATCACCAGAAACAGAGAGGAAGAAGCAAATAACTAAACAATAAAGTATAAGTTATTTTTGGAAGCCCAGTTTTCCAGATTTATGGTTATAGCTGTTTAGTGATACTCATCTAATAGTTTAATTTTGTTTTAAAATGGTTCCAAAAATAATTAAGAGAATATATTCATAGCAGGTCTTAAATCTCTTTTCCCTATTCATTTACTTCTATGAAATATTAGGCTTTTGAAAGAAATTATTGTTGGGGGTTAAAGAGTGTACCATATTGCTGGCATTTGACACAGTAAATATTTGGCTTAAATTAAAAAAATTGAACCTAGGGTGACCTTCAATCATTACGAAACAGTATTTCTGGTTCCTCTTAAATTCACAGAATGTTACTGACTTTCCTAAGTACAAATTCTGGATGCAGGTGATACGGACGTAACCTATAAACAAGGCCCAGCGTCCAGGAAAAACAAAGACAAACAAACCCCAAACCAGGATGCTAATGAAACAGCCTGTTACTTTCTAGTTCAGGTATAATATTTTAGGAACTTATATACCCAACTCCTTTTCCATAACTCTTTTAACTGGGCTCCTATTTAGACTTAGACAAAGGAAAGAATCCACTTGCAGACAAAGGAAAGAATCCACTTGCTTAATTATCAGCAATTAAACTAGTTTTTTTAAAAATCCTGGAAAAGTTTCATATGTTTTGAAATTATAAAAATATGCTTCTAAACATTCCAGCTATCAAACATACATAGTTGACTACAGAAAGTATTTTTAACTGAACGATGACAAGTGGAATCTAACATCTTCAGATGCTAAGGAGGATCTTCTGAGAAACCGTGCTGCAGTTTCTGGCCAGCGCACAAAGCCAAGGAGAACAAACACAGCAGCAAAACGTACAGCGGAGAAAGGAAGAATAAAACTGTCATTCTCAGATGACGTGAGTCTAGGCTTGGAAACTTTAAGGAATTGGAATTAAGAAGACTTCTCATGGTGACCATAAGTAAGACTCCCATGCATAATACAACAATATGTAATATAATAATGTATAACATATAATATAATGATATGGTGAGCATGCCATACATTAGAAATATGAAGTCTAGGAGGACACCTCTGATCACATCTGTTTCCTGTGTTGTCAGTGAAATGTACAAATGCTCATCCAGAGGGGGACGCAGGTAAGCCACACAGGACCCTAAGTTAATTCTGCTGCCAAATTTACCCCAACTTTGATTAAAATAACTATGTTTTCAAACTTTCCTTTTGAGTTTCGCAATGGTAGAAACATAATTCTCTACCTGGATCTTGAAGTTATTAAGATTATATATTATATTAAGATTTTAAATATTCTGTGACCCAGCATTTCCCTCCAGTGCATATGCCCTGGAGAAACTAGTACGTATGTACACTACATATGCGCATATGCTGTATGCATATGTGAGCACCAGGTTACAGGGGCAAGAATGGTTTTAACTGTATTGTTTTTAAAACATACTGGAAGAAATCAAAATGCCTATCAATAATAAAATGGATAAATCAGTTGTGATATTTTCACACAACCAAGTACTGCATAGCAACGAACATGAAAGAACACTATGATTACACGTAACTATGACACAAAGCGGTGTGGATGTATGTCATGTTCCCTATTTTTTCCATCTACACTCGCTCTCTTAGTAGTGCCCTCAGTCCTGTGGTTTTGCACATGATCTAATGATCACATCCAGAAGTATATTCCTAGTGCATACTTTTCAATTCCACACGGACATTGAGCCATCTTCTTGCTACGCCCACTTAGCAGATTTTGTTGAAGTAAAATAATCACAGACACCCTATATTCAAATCTATCGTAGAAATTGTCTGTTTTAAAGTAGCTAAAAACCCAGCAAACCACTTTCAGCTATCATTTACTTTTGGTCATTTGACAATGCTTTTGTGTGCTTCTATGATGAAACTTTTATCTCTTCCTTTATGCTGAAAAGAAAAAAGAAAAAAATGACTTCTTTCCCTTAAAATAATGTTATGGGTGATAATTTTTAGTCAAAATAGCATTGTTAAAAAAGAAACGGATGTAAAATTTTTGATACAGTGTTTTGTGAAAATAGAATTTTTCAGCAGATGGGATTGAAGTTTCCAAATACGAAAAAAACATTTAGGAAGCCAGCTAGAAAGAAGCATTGACATAAAATATATTTAAGTAAAGAATAGAATTTCATCATAATGTAAAGAAAGAGAAAAATGATATTTTCCTCGCCACTGAAATACATATCGTGAAATAGGAGATTAATGCTAGTGGAACCAGAGGCTATGAAAAATGGCAACAAAACTACCCCCTGGAAACTTACATTTTGCCACTTACACCATCTCACAGGTAACGTAACACCATTATAAATAACCATTAGTCCATAGATAATTTCATGTACCTGAAAACATGGGCTGTATCTCATGAAATCCCTTTGGAAAGGTTTTCTAGGGTCAGGCTGAGTTTTTTCTCTTGTCTTCATATTAGAAACATCACATCCTTTGCCTGGGTTTTTCTTCCCTGTTATCTCAACATATCAAAGACTAGGGTTTTCTATTCTTTTCAATTTATGTTTCTTAAAACTTTCCTATAGTGTCCTACAAGCAGAAAGGTTATCAAGAAAAGCAACTGATATTTGAGAACACCTTGCAAGATGTTTTCACACATTGCCATGTTCAACACCAGTATGATGTTCTAGTTTTGTATTATTAACCCCATTTTATGATGAAGTGATGGGATAATCAGGCTCAAAGCGGTTAAGTGACTTGCCTAAAATTACATTAAAAAGCAAAGTGATTAAGTCCAGGCCCACTTGCCTAAGATCATTGAATACACCCTCAGTTTTAGTTGATAAAAACCTCATTTCACCACGCTATTCATTCCAAATACACTGCTTAAAGTCTTCTAATAGGACTTCCATCTCTTACTCGCTAATTGGTGCCTAATATGGTCACTCAATTCAAGACACTTTACTTCCTCCTCTCCCACTATCTCCCTACCATCCCCTGTAGAACTTCTTCTCACCCTTTAGGATTCAGATTAAATACCCACTTCCCCAAGAGACCTTCCTGAATCTGCTCTCCGTGAGGTGCTATTTCTTTGGGTTCCTATACAAAGAAACGGGCCTGGAAGAACTGGCCCTCTGCTGTGGACCTGTGTGGGGGACGGCCTATTAATGTGTGTGATTCTCCCCTACAGACCAATTGGTGTGGGTTAGAGAAGGGAAAGCATGGGCTTCGGGAACATTTATACTTTAATCCAGAACTCCGGGAGCTTCTAGTGTGTAATCTGTAGAATGGGGAAGTGTTGCCAATACCTATGGGTTTCTGAAGGGCATACGTTTAGGTGAATAAAAATCCCATTTCAGTGATTAGTTGTTGAGTTCAACAGGTTAGAATTCTTTTCTCCTCTCCTTTGGGGTCTACACTGGCTTTAAGTCAAACTCTTGCGTGAGGATCCCATCTCCCTGTCTATGCGTCTGCCTTGGTTCCTGATGTAGAAATAAATAGACAGATTGGAACTAAACTTGAGAAGAAGTGTCTGGAGCCTGTGAACGCTGGACAGAAGAAGCCTTTCTGGGAACTTCCTTGAAACATTACCGTGAATGAGTAAGTCTGGATGGGGTTGACGACTTCAGCTAATATTAATGAACCACGTGAACTGAATTTGCTTTTATTGCATCACCATAGAAGCAGAGAGAAACTTCACATAACAAAAGGAAAAGTTAAACGTTGTTTTGTTTGGGTATTAGAATAGGGTTTGCTTTCAATTTCTCTTTAGAAATGTATTCCCTTCAGAACTTTTTTGTTTTCTTCTGTTGTTTACTTCCATATACAAGTGGACCCGAAGAAGTATGAGTCAGGCAACTTGCATTTTTCTCTAGGAAAGAGAATCTGCTCGCGTGGGATCTACCACAAGTCACAGATCATTTGAAGTAGGAGCTTGAGGCAGCATATTTGCAGAAAACATACCTGGGAATTGATAAACACTATCTATCCTCCTGAAAATACTGCTCCCATGATTCAAAGAGAGGTGAAAAGCACCTCATGGACAATTCAGGGCCACAGGAATGATCTCCCAGAAGGAGAGAGGAATTAAGCACATTTCAGAGACAAGACACAGACCAATTTATATCCTGTCGGTTGAACAGGATTATGGGAGAATCTGACTCTTCCCCACTCAGCATCTATGGATGGGCTCTCACAGCTTGGTGAGTGCTGCTTCCACCACTGAAATAGAAACGAGCATAAATTCTCCAGGTGTGTTTTCCCTTCCAATGGTAAAGCACTCACTCAAACCTGGGGCAACCCTCTCCATCATAAGCCTACAAGACCCTTGCATGACTCTTTTCCAGGTCTGTCCTGGGGCAGCTGTTAATCCTGTGTCACCTTCCTATGGGCAGGGACTCTTTAGGTCACGTTCCACCTTCTTGATGTCTCCAGATTCTCGAGGCTTCGTGGCTAACTCTTCCCATGCCTTGGCTTTACTTGAACAATCACCTAGTGCTCTTTCTAATTCCAACTACCCAGCTCGCCCACGCCATATCCCAACACACACGGTCTGTCTCACCACAAATACAGCCCGTCCTGGGGCCGTTCTCCTCTTCCCAGAGTCCTGTGCACTGGAAGTCCTCTCTCCTTATTCACCTCCTCTGTGCTCTGTCTTTTTTTCTGCCGCCCTACTTAGGTACTGATCTTGGACAGCGCTGTCTTCTTCATGAAGTCACACGGCAGAAAACCAAGGCCCCAGCACGTGTCCGGGAAACACGCGGAGCTAATCAACATAGTGCCAATCAGCAGGGCTTACAGCCCATAAGCAGCGATGGTGGAAAGCAGCCTGCCTCCTGCAGTTTGCCTGGCCCGCCAGCCGCAATTCCGGAGGCGGGCTCTTCGGTGGAGCTCTTGCCTCCCTAACTGGGCTTTCACCTCGCGTCCTGCCCTCTCTCCGTCACCTCTCCACCTGCCCACACTGCCCTCCGCGGCTTTCTGTGCTTTGCACACCAGTCTCGACTGCAAACGCTGGCTCCTCACGTTGGTCCCTGTGTCAAACAGGAAAATCAAACAGATCTGCCATGATTCCTTCTGCCTAAGAATCTCACTGCACTTTGGAATTTTTTTTCTTTCAAAACCCATTCCGCTGTTTCCAGGGCTTCTAAACCTCCATTTTACAGTTTCCATTCAAATTAGGAAGCATAAATCAGTTCAGAGAAAAGAAATTCGAGCTTTCTCTGAGATGGTGACTGTAGACCTTGTTATAATACAAAAGCAGAAATAATGTTTCACTGAAGCATGTATAGTTCTTGGATGGGTTCATATGAGGACCTCACACTTACATGATTCCATTCAGGCAAACTAAATGGTTAGATTTAACAGTTTATCTGAAAGGTTCCAAGTGGTATTTTGGATAAAGAGGTAATTAATATTTGAGAGCAGTGTTTTAACTCCTATTTTCATTTTATTCACTTTTTAAAAACAAGTTCAAATAATTTTTAGGCAAGTGACTGCATCAGCTGAGAGTTCAGTGGAGAATGATGTGTGTAAATGTTCTAATCCATTCTTCCCACGGCAAGCTCACTGCTCAAAACTTGAAGGCACTGAGAGATTCAGGAGGGGGTTATAGAGTCCACACAGGACGAGGTGCGTCCATTTCTCTCTTACTAGCAGAACCTGTGAGTACGGCCACTTCTCCCGACTGGAATTCTGTAATGCAGCACATAATGCTAAGTGCCCTGCTGTTTGACCTGAGACAGGAGAGTATATGTCTCATCCATCCTGATCAAGCAACAGATTTTGAACAGTTACCACTGTGCCCTGTCTATGTAATTATCATCAGTTTTAATTAGAGAGGCATTTTCCTTGATCTTATGCTCTTTTGTGAAATGCAAAAAGAGGTTTTCCTCACAAAAAGGTTGACATATCCATTATTAGGAACTTTCCTTCCAGTGCAGAAGCAATCACAAATTGCTAAATTCTCACATCTAAAGGAGATACCAGGGCAGGCTTTCAGCATTAACAGGAATGGGATTTACATGCGCCCAGGTAATGTGGCATTATTTTGAAAAACTGAGCACCTCGTGGAATTCTATCCCACTTTGATCACTGTGCATCCGGAAAGGATCATTCAGAATTTTAAATCATTTTTCTACACGAAATATATTCAAACTGATGTGGCCCATTTTACCTTCCCAGTGTCATTAAAAATTATTTTCTATTTTTCCATTTCTACTGATATTTCCCAAAGTTTTTCTTGTAACAAATAGAATCATCTAATGTAATGACAAAAGCTTGTGAAACTGGATATTAAAACACAAGGAAACAAATGCCATTGGAGCCAAACAGTCAAAATACTAATAAGAATATTCAACTTAGAAGCAACATATCCAAATATTCCACTGGAATGTTTCCCCTCGGAATGTCATGCTCCACATTTTTAAAATCAGATGACTTTGCTCCTCTCCCTCCAGAGTAGCTAACCATCAAATTATGCCTTAAACACTGGCTGGGAGGCCACAGCTTCCTTCACTAACTGGAAGCTTTATTCTGTTTACTATGGTTTTGCACACTGGCGGCTCAGCTACTGAGGCTAAAATAAGAAGAGGATAGTTCATGTTCCAGATGCTTCGCTCACCCTTAGTCTGTCCCATTCTATTCAACGAAGTTCCATCCCGTCTGAGATGTGCATCATTTTCAAGGCAAATGGGATGGAAGCAATCCAGAATGGCAGCCCGCTTTTGTCCCCATTTTGATTCTTTGTCTTCTGACAACGTCCTAGTTGTAGGGACAACAGCCTCTGGGCTCAGGGAGCAGCTTAGAGAGTTGTTTTACTTGCAGGGGCCTGATGTCCATTCGAAAGAGATTTGTGCATGGAACCAAGGCAGACCTCGTTTTCAGCCCTTTTCCATGGGGTTTTTGGGGAAAGGTTTTATTCTGTGTTTACATTCCTCAATATCATAACTAGCACCAACTCCCATAGAGACTCCGTCCCCTCCCTCTTTTTTTGCACACTATAAAATGTGGTTTGGAGTGTCCCTAGCTGGTGGCGGCGGGGGGCGAATGAAGGTATTGTGTGCATCTAGAGGCGTGACCTCTAGCTTCAACAATGGATTAAGGGTGGGCTGAATAAAGTCACATGAAAAGGTGTCAGGAAAAACAGGTGTTTTTGAATAATTTTATTTGGAGAATCAATGAACTATGTGAGTGCTGGCAGAAGAAATCATAGTTTAACAGATCTCCAGATCCCCTTGACAAGCTTGGGCAGACATAATCACTCAGCATGAACAGAGAAAAGAATTTATGTTTGCTGAGCAAAAGGCACTTAAAAATTTAATACTCAGCGTGGATCAGGGTATGTACATTATTCTAATAATGTCTGGAGACAAAAAATTGAGTCACAGAAAGTCACAGCCTCTTCTGACACAGTGAAACTCCAACAGCTCTCATATCCCTAAAACAAGCTCTTTGCACTGTATCATGCGCTCAATTCTAGATTTCTGATGAGAAACAGCAACATAAATATAATGTGCCTTATTAATCAAAACATAATCTACATTTAAAAAATAATCAGTTTTGAGTATTAAAGCAGGTATTTGGATTCTATTTTGGTTTGCATGCTGTTTGGCAAGAACTTGGAGGAGGAACCCAGTAGGCAGAAAATATATTTAACTGTAAATATTTTATATTTCTAATTTCAAAACTAAGACAAACACAGGGTGATAGAAAGGCAAACAGTATGAATGGTTATAAAATGAAATAACAATATATCCTTTGGGGTTCCTTGTCTCTTCCCACATTCACACTCCTCAGTGGTAACCAGCGACCCCTTTTCTGTTTTTGCCTCTTTTGATGGTGACCCCATCCCTGAAAGTCCACAACTGAGGGGTTTGCTCTCAGCACCTGAACCAATGAGTCAAACATAGTATCACTAAAAATGGGCCAGTTAGACAGTCAGTGCCTCCTGCTATTCTGCCATCTATGAAGTATTTAAAAAGCTGACGTCTAAACTAGGAAATATGGTGATAAAGAACAAGTTTAAAAATATAACAGCAGGAAGTCAACAGACATAACAGAATGAGGGATAGTTTATAAAAACGGCTGACTTGATGTCTTCAACAAGTTAAGGCATGAAATACCAGTGCTTGTGTATGGGAGACACAACCCCCAAACAAAACACATGACCCTTGGTGGGAGCCTGGTTAAAGCCAACCAACAACTTGAAATCATTTTTTGACAGGGTCAGAAAAGTTAGAGGATAACCTCGGTAAAAGTGAATGAATTATTTTGCATATTAACTATAGACTCTGTTAAATCTTCTTCTCCTAATTTAGCTTTTCATTTTAATTTCATTTCTCATTAATATTATCAATAGCAAACTAGGTACAAAATGTAAATAAAAATAAACTCAGAAAAAAGTTAATTTTGGAATTTTATACTGGTTCTAGTAAAAGATTTTGAAGACTAAAAAGCAATTTGCTATAAAAATGGTTGTGATTAAATGGGGATTTATTTCTCTCATTCAAATTTTGTCTCAAAATAAATGTTTATTCATGAAAATCAGCTATAATAAACACTTTGTAAGAAATAACAATGAAATCTCACTTCATGTCATAGGTACAGTGCTCTCCATTATCTTAGGTACTTAAAAATATAAAACTGGTTAAAATAAAAACAGAAAGACTTTTTATATCTGAATGTGAAAAATTTAAGGATTTATTAAAATAAATTAATATTTTAAAATGATAAATTCACAGCTCAACCTAGTATAATGTGCACTTAAGCCATACTCAATGCAATATGCATGATTCATTTACATACTTATAAATGCAAAATACTTCCATTTAATTAGAACTGTTTTATTCTCTTAACAATCAGTACTTGCCGTATTGTGAAGGACATCCATTTATTATGAAAGAAAATACACATAAAGTTTTAAAAGGGCTACAGCTTTTCCATTATTTTAAGTCCAAATCTATTATTTAAAAAGAAAAAAAAATTTTTTTCCTGTGTTGGTGGGAAAATAACAGAGTCCTGTGGTTGAACTCCATTTTCCATAATGAGAGAGCCTTGTGGGATTATTTATCACAGGTAGATACATTTTTAAAAATCAATCTATTTGTTTTCTTTTTTTTAAAGATTTTTTGATGTGGACCATTTTTAAACTCTTTATTGAATTTGTTACAATATTGCTTCTGTTTTATGTTTTCGTTTTTTGGCTCCGAGGCATGTGGGATCTTAGCTCCCCTACCAGGGATCGAACCCACACCCCTTGCATTGGAAGGCAAAGTCTTAACCACCAGACAACCAGGGAAGATCCAATCTATTTTTTTTCAAAGTTATTTGTGAGCCCAAATGAAATTATTGCTTCTTTATTATGAGCTGTGAGCCCAAATGAAATTATTGCTTCTTTATTATGAGTTAAGTCTTCTATTTAAATTCTGTAGGCTTATGTAGTCAACAGCTACTAAATAATTAGTAATTGCTGATGATAAAGAACTAAGCATCTTAGTTAATTTTCATCACATATTAATTGTCAACTTATTTTTATCAGATTTCAAGAAAGAACTGATTTCAAATTTTGGCATGAAAAAATGTAAAATTCACTTCTAGAAAAGGAAAGGTATGCATTTAGCCACTCAGGCATTCACATATTAATGTTATAAATATTTATTATTCACTTATATTCCTATGGTAAGATAAATACAAAAACAAACAAGTTTCCTTCTTTCCTTTCTTATCTTCAGTATTTTCCTACTTTTTCCATATACCTGAGACAAAATCAGTTCTTATAGTCCTATAAAACTTATAATTTCTTGTTCCTGTGTTTTTGCTCATGCTGTTTTGGTTTTTCTTTTTTTTTTTTGGTTAATGTTTTGTGAAGGTCTATCTCTTATCCATCAAAGCTGGGATCTATTCTACTATTTTGAAGACTCACCCAACTCCACCTTTAAAAATAGATATTAAAAAATAAATATTTAGAGAAATTTGGCCTGAAACATCCCCCTCACCAATGTACAGCTTGGTATCGGAGCCATTTATGCATGAGTTTCTTATCTTCTTGCTAGTAAATGACTAACAAGAGACTGTGTCTTACACATGCATTTGATGTCAAGTATGTATTGCTTTTGAAAAGAGAGAGAAAAGCCAGTTATATGTGAAGAAGTGTGTCTCTCCATTATAAGTGGTGCTAGTAGTATGAACCTCAGATACTAAAAGACACTGAAACGTTTTCTAAATTATCAAATAATGATTCATGTAATTCAGCATAGTTTTAATGAAATGTATGTTGTGGCATTATACTTAAAAAAACCACTAGTTTATATAGCAACTATTCTTTTTTTTTTTTTTTTTTTTTTTCCGTTGCGGAGCACAGGCTCCAGACGCGCAGGCTCAGCGGCCATGGCTCACGGCCCCAGCCGCTCCGCGGCATGTGGGATCTTCCCGGACCGGGGCATGAACCCTCATCCCCTGCATCGGCAGGCGGACTCTCAACCACTGCGCCACCAGGGAAGCCCTATATAACAACTATTAATAAAAGTTAAATTGATCAAATGCCAATTAGATTGATATGTCTTGCTAACATAGACAATTTTCACTAAGTTTGGTTAGAAAATTGCTTTTCATGAAATCTGTATTTAAAAAACAAATAGCCTGTCTCACAGGTTACTCTCAGGTTACCAGAGTTTACCTCACAAATGGACTCTGCTATGTGAAAGCTAATTACCAAATATAGCAAATAATGTGGAAATGCTGACACATTCTGACAGCTTGATTCTTTAAAAGAAGTCTCGGCACCAACGTCGATTCCAAATCTGAGAAAGCAAGATGAACCTTGCCTCCATCAGCCGGCTGGGTTTCTGTCACTATAGTAATGTGACACAAACTTATTTTCTCAGCTGGTATGAAGTGACAGGCAATTAGCCCACATCAATCATTTCAGGGAACACCACACTGTAATTCTAGAAGCAGAGGACGATGACCGGAAGGGTTAATCTGTGCTCAACCAGGAATAGAGCATCACGTGGCAGATTTCAGATTTCACAGAAAGCAACTTGCCCCATCTCCGTGGGCTTTCTAGTTACGTTGGTGTCTGATGGCTGAATGGGGACTTCAGAACTGATGGACATTCATGTCAGTCGTAGCTGGTGTGGAGAACATGGCATGCATTGGTCTGGTCTTCAAAAACGGTAAGTCCTATGAAGAAACCAGCCTTTCTGAAGGGGATACATCTATCTTTTCAATGAAAAATATAAGATATAAATTAGTTTCTGTAGCTACTTTGAGAATATTGATTAGGAAGTTCTTTTTCATAAATTACCTTTTATTATAAAACTGCAACAGTGACATCCAGTGTTTAGTAAAATTAATGGCAGGTTGTCCCCAAGGACAGTTATGGACCCCAGTGATTTGGATGAAGATGTTTGCATGTATTTTTCTATGGGAAATCATACATAGAAACATGCTAAAGGTCCACAGTGGCTTTACTGATGGGCTGATTGTCACATCTCCCACCAGGTAGGTACGTGGCACTGGTCGGTTGGTGTTCATATTAAACCCCGTCCTGCCCTGAAAATACGGGCTGTCACATCTACTCTGGGTTTTGATGAGGGAGTTTGCTGAATCGAGTGGGCATTTGTTTACCCTGTTTCCCTTATTTCTGCATCTTACGCTTCATGACGCCGAGAACAACGGAATCACGGCAGAGAAAACAGTTCTGTGGGCTCCCATGGGACTGACTGCATGTGGTCCATTTCATTCTCTGCAATTCTTCTTGGCCCTTCAGTGTCAAGATGGGTCGCCCAGCATTTAGAGAATTATTCTGCACTGGGAAGGCACATTAGTGTCTCACTGTACATGGATTATTATCTGGATTCGAGTCCTCCTCTCTGCACCTGTTGAAGCCCTGTCACCACCGTTCCAGACTCTGGGAGCAGAAGGGTGTTTCCCTGCAGAGCGACACCAAAACTATCTGTCTAAGACGCCAGCCAGCCCAGCGTTGCCTGGTAGAGTCCCGCTAGCTGTTCTGTGCTCATCCGGATGCATTCTAGGATTTTAGATTGGTATACTAGCTTTTCCAAAATCTAGTCCCAATTTATTTCTCCAGCTCTCCATTTCTTTGTGCGCAAATAACTTTCTCCTGTTTCCCCCATTTTGCCTAAATGCCAACAATACATATCTATGCTCTGAACAAATTATGCTCCATCAAATCACCAGCCCTCTGCCCATCCCATTGTCTCTTGTGGGGTCTTTTCACACTGTTTCCTTAGCTCCTACGATTCTCTCTGCTTAAGCTTCTCATTTATAAATTGGTGTAATTCATTACTAGACTTTTTTCATGAAGTTGATATAAAGGAAAAGCCAGAAAATAATATCCAAATAAATTAGTCATACAAGGGTCAAATTAAATGGACATTTAATAATGCATGATTTGTTTTATCCAAAGTGTCACAATTTGGGGCGCTGTGTAAAAAGTCAGTTGGATAGCTGAGAGTAGTTTTAAAAATTTATTTTATAAATAGCCCTTCACCATTTTAAGTTTGAAGCAACAATAGGTTCACAGGAAGTTGCACAGACAGTAGAGTGAGGTGCTTTGCACACTCCACCTGGTCTCCCTCAAGGAGTGTGCGCCATGTGACGGTGCATTATCCATGCTAGGAAGGCGGCCTAGGCACAGCATGCGTGCATAGTTTCATGTCATTTTATCACACCAATGCACTCAACATACAAAACCATTCCAGGACCACAAGATTCCTCCCCTGCTACCCCTTTAGAGCTGTTGTCTTCCTCAGCGTCTCTAAATCCTGGAAACCACCAATTTTTTTCCATCTCCATAATTTTGTTATTTCAAGAATGTTATTTGAATGACATCATCGAGTATGCAACCTTTGGCTATCCACTGAGCATAATGCCCTGAGACCCACCCAAGCAGCATCTTGCAATAGTCTGTTTCTCTTTATTGCTGAGTGGCATTCCGTGGTATGAACCTATGACCATCTTATTAACCATTCACCAAATTTTGATGTTTCAGTTTTTAGCTGTTAAAATAAAGCTGCTGTGAGGTTTTTCTGTGGACATGAGTGTTCATTTCTTTGGGATACACACCACAGAGTGCGATTGCCTGGTCACATGGGAGCTGTCTATTATTTTTAGGAACGTGCCCACCAATTTTCCAGAGTGGCTGCCAGCTTACACCCACGCCAGCAAAGTGTGGAAGATGCAGTTTCTTTGCCTCCTCACCAGCGTTTGTTCCCGCTCTGGTTTTAATGTTACTGTTCTACTAGATGCCTAGTGACAGTGCACCATTGCCCTAATAGGTGTTTCCTCAACAGCCGGTGATGTTGGACATCTTTTCAAATGCTTATTTGCCATCCATCTTCTTCAGTACAATATTCTTGTTCCCGCCTTTCTATTTGGATTTTGCTTTTTCACATTGAGCTTTTGAGATGTCCTTACATATGCAAGATGTCAGTCCTTTGTCTTATATGTGGTTTGCAAATATTTTCTCTCAGTCCCTGGCTTGTTTTGTTTGTTTGTTTGTTTTCCATTCAATTCACAGAGTCTTTTGCAGAGCATTTTTGCATGTTCTTTAAATTTTGACTTTATTATCTCATGGTTATGTTTTCTGTTTATTCTCTCTGTCTTATCATTTTCTGTTTTCTTATTCTTGCCTGCTTTTGGGTTTCTTGAACACATTTTTAGATTTCCATTTTCATTTGTCTATAATGTATTTGAGTTTATGTCTCTGTATACGTTTTCAGTAGTTGCTCTAAGTGTTACATTATACACACAAAGCTTATCACCATCTATCAGGTCACACTTTCTACCAGTTTGAGTAAAATATACAGACATTATTTCTCTTTATACCCCTTTACCTTTCCTCATTTTAAATATAAGTATCTTAAATATTTCCTCTATATACATTACGAATCACATTAGACAATACTATAATTTTTGCTTCAAATATTAAAAATAATTTAGAAAACTCAAAAGGTGAATGAAAGACTCATATTTACTTTATGTTTATTCTTTCAGTTGTTCTCTCTTCTTGCCTGACGTCCCAAGATTCTTTCTTTTATAATCCCTCTTCTGTTTAGTCACAGTTTTAGGGTCAGTCTGCTGTCAACAAGTGCTAAGTCTTCCTCCATCTGGGAACATCTTGGTTTCCCTACACTTCTGAAAAATATTTTCACAGGATAGAATTCTGACTCAGAATCTTTTCCTTTAAGCACTTGGAAAATGTTACACCACTTCCTTCTGGCCTCCATGGTTCCTGACATAAGATCCACAGTCATCCAAATAGTTTTTCCCAGTGGGTAAGATGCCATTTCTCTCTTTCTGATTTCAAGACCTCTTCTTGGTCTTTGTTTTTCTTAAGTTGGAAATGATGGACATTGGTGTGGTTTATCTGTTTGGCTTCACTCAGCTTCTTGAATCTGTAGGTTTATGTCTTTTGCCAAGTTTAGGACATTTTTAACCATTATTTCTTCAAACCTTTTTCAGCCCCATGCTTTCCTTCTCACCTTCTGGGAAGCCAAAGACATGAATGGTACATCCTTTGTGATTGCCCCACAAGTCCAATTTATTTTATATTTTCAACCTATTTTCTGCCAGCTCAGGTTGGGAGAAACAACACTGACACCTGCCTTCATTCTTGGCAGAGTTGTTGAGAAGAGGCATGCATCTAGCACAGACACAGAAGAGGGGAAACAGGGCAAACTTAACTTCCTGAATGCGGGCCTGCCTGACGTGTTGAACTATGAGGGAGCTCACTACAGAATGACCTGCTTCACTCCAGCCCTCTCCCACCTGCCTCTCCTCTTTAGTGCACGGCCCAGGCTAGAGGCCAGGGGTGGGATAGCACAGTCAGGAGAGTTCAGACAGCAAACAAATTAACAGAGGAGATGAAAGGATATGGACAGAGACAGTAGCAGAAACACAGAGAAGCAGAGAAGGGATGGGACAAATAGGGAACATATGGAGATGAACTTCCAACCCCATCATAAAAGCAATCAATAGAGAAGAAAGAAAAGCTCCTGCTGAAAGGCAGAGGTTATGGGACTGGATGAAAAGGCTAAACACAGGCATATGTTGTCTATGAGAAACACATTTTAAATAAAAAGGTACAGATGTCTGTTGTGGCATTATACTTAAAAATACTGGTAGTTTATATAATAACTATTAATAAAAGTTACATTTATCAAAATGTCAATTATATTCATATGTCATTTTTTTATATGTCTTGTTAACATGGACTATTTGCATTAAATTTGGTTAGAAAATCACTTTTCATAAAAACTCCATTTTAAAAATCGAAGAGTCTATCTCACAGGTGACTATCAGGTTATCACAGGATTAACAGTCCTAAATATGCATGCACCTATAACGGAACTCCAAATAACTAAAATGCAAATTTCTGAAACTAAAAGCAAAAAGGATGAATTCACAAAAATAGTTGGAGATTTAAAAAACTTCTGTTCCAGTACCTGATAGAACAGGTAAAAAAAATGACAATACTTTCAACCAACTTGGTCTTTTTGAACTTTACAGAAGACTACAAACAACTACTGTATGATCAATTTTTGTTTCAAGGGCTCATGGAATATTAACTTTATAGTGAGTCATTTAACAACTCAATACATTTCAAAATATAGAATTCACAAAGGATAGTCTCTGATCATGTTAAATTATTTTAGAAATAAATTACAACATTTTATTAAGAAATGAAGCAATAGACCTTAAATAGCCCACCAACCAAAGAAGAATTCACAAAGGATATTCTCTGATCATGTTAAATTATTTTAGAAATAAATTACAACATTTTATTAAGAAATGAAGCAATAGACCTTAAATAGCCCACCAACCAAAGAAGAACTCACAAGAGGAAATATTAAATATTTTGATCCCAACAATAAACACAGCCTGTGAAAAATTTTGGATGCAGGTACAGCAGGCTTAGAAAAAAAAATAGAGCTTTAAATGCTTACTTAAGGAAGAAGAGAGATGTAAAATGTATAAACTAAGTTCCAACTGAAGAAGCTAAAAAAAGAGCAAATTAAGCCCAAAAGGATGGGAGAAAAAAGTAATAATAAAACCAGAAATCAATGAAATGGGAAATAGAAATTTAAAAAAATATTTTACAAAACATTAAGTATTGCAAAATTATAAAGTTGATTAACTCCAAGCAAGATTGATCAAGACAAACAGAAAATGCAAATTATAAACATCAGAAAATAAAAAAGCAAATTTCCAGAAATCACATAGCCTTAAACAACATGATGACACTATAAAAAGTTATGACAATAAATTGGGAAAAATTAGATGAAATGGGGAATGTCCTTGAAAAAAATAATTTATCAAAACTGATTCAAGAAAGAATAGAAAAATCTGAGTAGCTGTACCTATTAAAGAAATTGAATTCATAAGGGTAAGCTGGGATGAAGTGAGAGAGTAACATTGACATATATACACTACCAAATGTAAAATAGATGGCTAGTGGAAAGCAGCCACATAGCACAGGGAGATCAGCTCGGCGCTTTGTGACCACCTAGAGGGGTGGGATAGGGATGGTGGGAGGGAGACGCAAGAGGGAGGGGATATGGGGATATATGTATATATGTATATATATAGCTGATTCACTTTGTTATAAAGCAGAAACTAACACAACATTGTAAAGCAATTATACTCCAATAAAGATGTAAAACAAATAATGATACAATAAAAAAAAAAGATAAAGAAATTGAATTCATAGTCACAAAAACTTTCCACAATAGTCCAAGCCCAAATGGCTTCCTTGGTAGATTCTACCAAAAAATATAAGAAATAATGCCAAACTCTGTCAAAAAAATATAGTACTCCCCAACTAGTTGTATGAGACTAAGATAATCCTGATATCAAAACTGGATAAAAATACTACAAGAAAAATATTCACCAAACATATGAGCAATAATTTATAGCAAAATATTAGCACATTGAATGTAGTTCTGTATAAAAAGGTAACATCATGAGCAGGTGAGTTTTGACCAAGAAATGCAAAGTTTGTTTAGCATTGAAAATTATCAATATAATTCACCATGTTAACACACTACAGGAGAAAAACTCCATGATTACCTCAATAGATGTAGAAAAAGCTTTTAGCAAAATTCAACACCCCTCATGATAAAACATCTTAGCACCTCTCTTAGTCTAAAAAAGAGAATCTTCACAGACTGCAGCTAGCATCTTTCTTGAAGGTGAAACATGGATGGTGTTCCCATAATATCAGAAACCAGACAGGATGATTCACCCTCACCATTTCATTCACAATGGTACAGGAAGTCCTAGCCAATGAAATAAGCAAGTAGTAAATTAAAACATAGACTTGGAAAATGAGTAGAACTGTCATTATTCAGAGAAGACATATTTGTGTATACAGAAAACTTTCCTGAATCTAGTAAAAATAAACTACAGACACTCATAAATTAATTTACTGAGATCATAGACTACAAAGTCAATTTATAGAAATCAATTATATTTCTATATACTAGCAAATATTTAGAAAATAAAAAGTTTAAAAACATACCTCTTTTGTAGCATAAAAATGGATAACTAGAATTACTCTAAATACCTGGCTAAGAGGAATTAGAGACCCAAATAAATGAAGACTATTTATGTTCATAGATAAACTATGTTCATAGTTTGCAGGAATAAATATTTATTCTTATAAATAGTTCAGAACTAATAAGTACTTTTAAGACATCAATTCTCCCCAATTTGATCTATAGATTCAAAGTATTCCCAACCCTAATCCTTGCAGATTTTTCTGAGAAGTTCACAAGGTGAATGTACGTATGGAAATACAAATAATCTGGACTAGTATAAATAGTATTCATGGAAAGGAGCAGCAAAATCACAGGACTTGTCCTACTGTCGTAACCATAGCAGTGTGGTTTTGTTGTAAGGACAGACACACAGGTCAGTAGAACAGAGAGTCAAGACAACAACCACACACACATATAGCCAACTGATTTTTGACAAAAGTGCTAAAGTGATTCAGTGGAAATGGTCTTTTAAACAAAGGGTGCCAGGCTACTACATACATGTATGGAATAAAAAATTAACTTGGACCCCTAACTCACTCCATGTATAAAAAAAATGTGAAATGGATCAGAAACTTAAACATACATTTGAGAACCAAAAGGCTTCCCAAAAAACACAGCACAACTTTAGTTTAGGCAAATATTTCTAGGATACACATACATACACACATGCACACACAAATAACTATTAAAATGGATAATTTCATCTTCATCAAAATTTAACACGTCTGCTCTTCACCACTAATAAAGGAATAGGCAATCCACAGACTCAGAATAAAATATCTGTGACACATTTATCTGACCAGGACTTGAATCCCCGCTTTTCCGAATCTGCTTTGCGCCACTTCGCTGTTATAAGAGACCTGCGTTAGTGCCTGTATTTGCTAAATGAAAGAAATTCAAAGAGGATTTTCACTTTTATGGAAAAAGGCAGAAATTTTAAATGGCATTCAGCATTTGTTTTGCAGGCATCGTTACAGAGGCAGCGCCGAGAGGGGCCCTGCCAAGCTCCTTCTCTGGGAACCACCCTTGGCATCTCAGCATCTAGCTGCCATAGTTTTCACCTGTGTCTGTGAGCATCTGTGTTTTACCTTCCTCTATTCTGTGTATCTGTTAGCAATATATATCCTAAGGTAACTGTTTCTTCACGTTAGGCCATTTCAACTTAGGAAAGGTTTCATATGAACGCTCTACTTTCAGACAGTGGGGGAAACTTGTATCTAAAAAACTGCATGTCAATAAAAGAAAGCCCTATAAATAGAAAATGGGCAAGTTACTTGAACAGGACTTCACAAGAAAATGTACAAAAAGCCAGTAAGTAAATGAGAAAGTACAAATTAAAACCACAATGAAATAACATCTCATGTTTACTAGAATGGCTAAAGTCAAAATTACAGGAAATATCAAATGTTGATGAGGACAGGAGCAGAGGGAATTCTCATGTATTGCCCTTGAGATGGTAAATTACTTTGGAAACTATACCACAGTTTCCTGTAAAATTACACACTCATCTCACCTAAGACCTTGCAATCCCACTCTTAGGGTTTATTCAAGAGAAGTAAAAACGTACGTCCAGAAAAAGACTTGAATACAAATGTCCACAGAAGACTTATTCACAATAGCCTCAAACTGGAAAGAACCTACATGTCCATCAGGGTAGCTGATAAGCCAATTGTAGTCTTTCCGTACAGTGGAATTCTAATTAGTAATAAAGAGGGATGGCAATACAGATATATGCAATCACACATGTGAGTTTTCAAAACACTTTGATAAGCAAAGAAGCCAAGCACATAAGAGATCATATTGCATGAATCTGTTTTATGAAGCAGTACAACAAGCGGAACTAACTTGCCGTGATGAAATCAGATAAAGTGCTTCTGGAGGGGGTATTGGATGGAAAAGGGCATGAAAAATCTTTTTTGGCTTGACAGAAATGTTCTGTATTTTGTTTTCTGTGGTGTGTATATTTGTCAAAACTGACCAAACAGAACATTTGTGTGTTTTATTGCATGTAAGTCACACCTAAATAAACAATCCCTTAAAAAGAAGTAATCTAAATGGCTCCTACACACAAGTTTGCATTCCCATCGTGGCAACAAGGGAAGCATCTTATGGTTAGAATGAAGCTGCGCACGGCTGCTTTAGGAGAAGGGGACCACCATGAGCTCATTGTGTTTGGATCTGAAGCCCCATCACCTCCTTCTGCCTGTGCTCGTGCTGGCTCACCCATGTCAGGGGGCAGGACTCAGGATGAGCTTCAAAGGAACTGAGTTCAAAGTGGAAAAAATACACCAAAATACTAACAATGTAGTAGAAATCTTAGGCTTACATTTTCTAGAATCTTCCATATTCAGTTTATAATAATATACATCTATTCATTATCTGTTTCACCTAATTCATTCTCAATTTTTTTTCATCTCTAATAGGTGATGATGATAATAGCAAAACCCTCAAAGGTTCTTTTTAAATTGCAGATGCTTTTATTCCTATAAAGCAAAGGTCCTCAACCAGGGGTAATTTTACCACATGGGGACTTTCGCCAATATCTGACACGTTTTTGGTTGTCACAACTGGGCTAAGGGATGTGTGCTCCTGGCACCTAGTGGGTAGAGGCCAGGGACACCACAAAATATCCAAAAGGCACAAGACAGATCCCTTTCCCACAACAAAGAATTAAGCTGCAGGTTCACTTTAATTTTTAACTCTTTAATTCATCAGCATGGAAAGCTGTGATTATTAATAAGGACTTTACCTGACTTTCCCTCCCCCTGTAACCAATCTAGTTCTCAAATAAACCTTTTTTGTGCCATTGATCAATGATGGTGAATTTTTGATAGACTAAATTACTATATTGAAGAATCAGATGCAGAACGATTCTATTCCTTTAAATAAAAGTTACTTGTACCTCACTTTTAAAAAGTATCACTTTTTCAATGTTTTAATTTCCAGTAGTGAATTGCTTAGTTATCATGTCTTTGGGAAGCTGCAAACACCATGAGAGTTGGGCTTGCATTATTGAATTTTGTATCCTGGTATATAGTTTGCAATTATCAGATGTTAAATTGTTTAAAAGAGCTTTACAAAAATTTTTAAACACTTTACCTTTCAATTTTTCCAGGTAAATTTTGTTGCATAGCAATATCAAGAATTAACACAAAGCCAAGTGTGTTTAAGTAACTCAATAAATGGATTTTTAATTCTAGATTTAAAACTCATGCAGGATTTATGTGAAAATGAACAAATCTAAAAAGCTCGAGTGCATTTATCCTAAGCATTTTAAACATTTTCTCTCTGAGACTTTATCCATTTGCTTAGGAAACATTTTAGCCTTATACATAATACAAGGCTAAGTTAGTTTCTAAGTAATCATTAATTATCATTATTCTCCAAATAAATGTTACATTTGATTATGAGATAAATTTAAAATATTTCTATCTGGCTTTATTAATAAAGTCATTCAGCTGGATGCATTTTATTTTGCTTTTGAAACTCACTAGATTATTGTTAAATCATATGCATAGTTAGAGTAGCCTTTACAGAAAGAAATTCTCAAGTGCTAATAATTGGTTGGAGAAATACTCCTCAAAGGAGAATTTGCATGCAAATGGGATAAACTGTTCCCCAGATTCATTATGGAATGTGGATACAGCTTTAGCTTTCCTACTTGCTTACTGGAGTCTCCCGGGTCTCTCTCCCCATCGGAGGGTCCCCGGGTCCCAAATCAGGCCCAGAGTCCTGTCAAGATCGGGTCTCGTCAATCTGCGGGTGCTGTTTCTCGTCCTGCCACCAGGTGTCGCTTCTTAAATGGAAAATTTTGTTCAGGGTTTTGCTGATTTCTTGAGTCCAGATTCTTAACCCTGGCTATAAAGTGAATCAAGACACGTGATCCCACTCTTGTAATGGTAAGCTTGGCCAAGCATACACCCCATCTAGGATCCAAAATCTATAGATCCTCTTTAAATTTATTTATTTATTCATGGCTGTGTTGGGTCTTCGTTTCTATGCGAGGGCTTTCTCTAGTTGTGGCAAGCGGGGGCCACTCTTCATCGTGGTGCGCGGGCCTCTCACTGTCGCGGCCTCTCCTGTTGCGGAACACAGGCTCCAAACGTGCAGGCTCAGTAATTGTGGTTCACGGGCCCAGTCGCTCCGCGGCATGTGGGATTCTCCCAGACCAGAGCTCGAACCCGTGTCCCCCGCATTGGCAGGCAGATTCCCAACCACTGTGCCACCAGGGAAGCCCTACAGATCCTCTTTGATTAGCTCTTTCATTTCATATACCAGCAGTGCGGGGACAGGACCTAGTCCAAACCTGCCGTCTTGTTAATCTAATGGTTAACAGTTAATCTAGTTGATCTAACAGCCCTAGACTAACTGTCCCCTTTGGGACAGTCATTGATACCCAAGAGGTGGGGCAGCTTTTCTTCAAAACCATCAAAATAAGAAGAGTCTATCTGGTACTCTGAAGCTTTCCCGGGACGTTCCGCAGGGACCTGTGCTCTGAGGGGAGGTGAGTCCAGTGATTCTGAAGCTTCTAGCTTAACCTTAAATTAGAAAGCGAGCGCTGGCCATTCAAGGTGAGATCGTATGTCCCTCCTACCGAGGAGGAGCTCTGCCGGCTGCTCTTCCTGACACACAGGACGGGCTCGGCTGGGGCCTTTCTCCCGTCAGGCACACTTGTACAGCACTGTGTCCCACACCACTCACGTTTCTGTGGAAATGGATCAAAGGGATTTGAGCCACTGTACACACCCTTTTGGAGATGTTGACATAAGGCAGAAGATGTGACACGACACATCTACGTTGTGCGATTCAACCAAGATCAAACAAACGAGAGCAGGCAAAGGCCGCTTATTCAGAGCTGCTACAGCACAGAAGGTGGCAGCCTCACTTGGTCTGGCAGAGTCTCCAAGTCTCCAGAAATTTGCCGTCACAGATCAATGGCACAAAAAAAGTTTATGTGAGACACCTGCCTGTCTCCAAGGCAGGAGGAGGGGTGGGAACATACTTATAGTGGAGAAAGGTAAGGCTTCTGGTATTTGCTGCCCCCCGACGGAGGTTGAGGTGGGGCAGGTGCCGGGCGCCCTCTAGAAGGGCTTCCTCAGGACTGGTGTCTCTGGCTGGTCCTCGGGGGAAGCGGGGACAGACTCAGGGCAGCCGTCAGTGACGATCCAGTCCTGGCCACTTAGTCGACTGTCACCGGGTTGTTGTTGGGCTTCCTGGACTGGCTGCAGGACCCCCTACACGTGTGACCTCCGCAGGCTGGGCCCTGGGCCATGACTGCAGAGGACGGGCTGGTCAGAGGACCCCCTGGACAGGTGACTGTAGGTGCCGGGCTGGTGAGCTGCAGGTTCTAAGTCAGAGTTTTGCTCTTGTATATGGTTTGGTCTTTGTATATTCGATCTCTCAAAGTACTACCGTCTTAGTAAAAAATAGAAATTTAAAAGGTGGCTAATATATATGATTCCTTAAGCAAAAGCTCAGTCATTATTATTTTGATTTTATTTTGCATTTTACTTTTAAAAATGAAGTCTTTTCATTTTGAGAATGAATTCAAGAAAAATATTAATCCTTAAATCCTATAAGTTGCACTTAACCATAATTAATCATGGAAATAATAAAGTCAACCTTTTTTAAAAAGCCAGTTACTATCCGAATGAACAAAGAGCACACATTAACTCTTCTCCCGTTGAGTTCTTTCTTTACTGACCAACTTTTCATGACAACGTTTTCATATACTTTATATACTTTAAATCCCTTCCGGTTGTATGTTGTAGCGTGACCTGGCAAGCGAAGGAGTTTGAGCATACTATTACATTTTCAAGACTAATAACTTTGCCATAAAACCAATGTACAAAAGCATCTAAGTTTGTTTTCAATGGAGAAAACTTAAAAAGCAAAGGTGTCTGCCATCCCTAACAGTAGATCGGAGGATGCTGGAGTGGAAGAAACATGAACGGTGGCTTCTCTGATAAAAATGTCTGCAGTACGGAAGTGCAGAAATCAAAACCACAGGCTGTCACAGGAGACCCTCTCCCACAGCTGCAGCGATGAAGCAAAAGAGGGGCGACCTTCAGGGTGCCCATTAGCGGTGATGACTTTCAGTCTCTGCTGACTCTCCGGGACTGGAAGTGGGAGTCTCAGGGGAAAGCCTCCCTGGCCCTCACCCCCAGCCCCGGAGCCACTTCTGCCAGGTTGGATGCTTCCTTCTGACTTTCAAAAATAACACTATTGGAATTTCACCATGTCTGCTGCCCACCAGTTTGTGTTCTTCCCGCCTCTGACCCCCCAGATGTCATTGCCATTGTTTCTCACCTTTGACACACACGATGACTTTTCTTCCCATAAAGGTTCGAAGTTGTCATTGTGTCCCACCCGTCCCTGAATATGTGCCTCAGCTCCTTCCCATGATTCTGGGCAAGGCACAAACATGGCTTTGAACTGAGTCATTGCTTCCTTGACTGATTAGGACAAATGGTTATCAATGCAGTATGAACGTACTAATTACCCGACTGCATTTTTACCTTTGAGCCCGGGAGACACCTAATGAATCCTCCCCTGCTTCGGTGGGCTCTCATGGACCAACGTGGTGGGTGGAGCCAGCAATTGTGCTTACCTCTGTTCACCCCACTCAGGGGATACTCCCCACACCTAAGGTCAGTCACAGTCACTAGATCCCAATTTACTACCTGAAAGTAGAATGTGAACAAGATCGGTCCTGGGTACAAGCGCAGCATCTCCTGTGAGGTCATCCTCTCCCCTCCCAGTTCTGTCTTCCCATTTCCCAACCCTCCATGCCCTCCGATAGGGCTGCTTCAGGCAATTTGTCCTTCAGATTCTTCCTTTATTAATGCTTGTATTAGGTGAGTTAGAATCCATTCTCTCCAGTATTCTTCTGAATAATCAGTGATGGAGATAATCAATTGCTTTACCTCGTGAAGACTTAACTCAGGATTTATATGCTAATTGTTAGCTAGCTAATCTTTGAAATCACTTAAATAAGGTTTGCAAATGAAAGCTATTCAGACAACTGTCTCTGTTAGGAATGTTAAGGCTGAGGCTAACTCACTTTAAAGCTATTTGTCCCCAAAGAACCATTTATTTTATATTTACGCCCTCTCGAGAAGCCTTATGAACTGAGTTCACACATCTTTCTTTTATCCATACTATCGCGCGATGAAGCGGAACACCCGGGGGTAGAAAGACGAGGAGGACCACCTGGTGGGGCACATTTTCATATACTGTGGACAGTGCCATCTACACCACAATCACCCTTTCTACCATTCTTTTACTGTCGATACTGTTCTTTGTGTATAATTTTGTCAGTACTCTCTGCACATATGAGCTCTCCTTTCTTTGTTCCTCCATTTATGTGTTTCCATTTTTAGTTATATTCATGAGTTGATGGTTTGTGGCTTATAGCTGCGACAGTTTTGTAAGCTTTTTGAGGTCAAACACTATGTCACATGCCTCCCAATCTCCTTTGCGGCTCCCCCAGCAGTGATGTCTTACTCACAGGAAGTATTCAGTAAACATCCTGTGGCTGATGAGCACGGAACAGAACAACTCTCTCAGGATCCACATAAAATCCTCTTGAGCAATCAGCCGGTGATTTCCACTGTCTTATACAATCATAAACTTAGCAATATTGATGCAAGATATCTTTTCCTTTTAAACAAGAGAACACTAAAATGAAAATTTTTCTGCAAAGGAATTGTGTTTCGAGGATCTGATGGACATGGTTTTAGAAATGCCAGTTTCTAAATCATTGAGTTCAGGGACTAGAAAAGAAATGATAATGAAATGTTTATTTTTCTTATGATTTTACACCTAGTTTCAGCTCTCATGCATGGATTTGAAATTAAATACGTGAGTGATACATCCCATCTTTACAGAAAGCTATTGCAGTCTGATTGGAAATGGAAGGAGACAGAGAGAGATGGGCAGGTTGTCAAAGGCAGGTTCTCTCATCCTGTCCTGACTGAGCACTGTGACAGCTGGAGTTCTAAAGCAGCCGGCAGACAAAACGGAGATTTTAGGAGACTTTGAAAAGATCCTGCCTAGAGCAAAAAATTGTTCGATGATGTGAGAATAGTCTTCAAGGAACCTCTTAAAGAACAGCAGATATGCCATCAACTTCCTCAGTTTGTAGAGTCACAGATGCGATCTAACTTAGTGAAGGTGAAGCTTTAGGGAAATAATTAGAAAAGCACGTGGGAGTATTTGATATTTCCATCTTTTCAGAAAATAGCCTCGAAAAGGTGTCAAGTCAAAGTATTGAATATTCATAACACTCACACATGCTTAATTCAGTTTTTCTCACAACTTCGAGAGTACTCTTTAACCTGCGTCTCCATTGTGTCATGATCGTTCCCCTCTTCTGATGTTTTTCACTGCCGGGTCTGCATTTCTAACCTCTGACCTGCTGCACGTGGCTGCTGCTTGTCCCTGGTTCCCCGCAACTGGGCAAACGTCCCCTCCAGGGATGCCCATCCCAGCCGGCATTGAATTTCTTCAAGATAATTTGAAAAAATCTAACGTTCTCATGTTTTCAGGGCACCATGATGTCAGACTGTCGGTGTTAGATGAGCCTTTTTCAAGCTTCTCTTTATAGGATAACCAAAATGCCTGTGCGTGCACGCACACACACAAGCACACACACACACGGAGTTCTGGCTGTGGCAAACAACATGCCTGCTAAGAACAAACAGAAAATCCAGATAGTGTACAAAAGTGAAACGTTTCTTAGAAAGCAATGAGATCTTTTAGGGCAACCAGGTCTTGAGGGCCAAAGTTATAAAAGAGAACTACACAGAGGTAAGTTGGTGTTATAAAACCTGCTCTTCACACCCGGCCTCTTGCTGAGTCATGGTTCTGTGTAGAGAGGCTTCTAAGAAGTAAACAAGTCTGTGGAGCCTAGGGAAATTTCCTAGGCTGCAGAAATAAAATTGGAGTTGGGACTCCCCAGGCAGCCAGGACTCAGAGGCCCCCATCCAGGTGAGAAGGGAGGGCAGAGCTGTGACTGTGTCCGGGGGGTTGAATCTCAAGCAAGTGCTTAATACTGAAGCTGAACTGAGCTAGTCCACGGAGGGCTGGATATGCTCACAAAGCTAGGGACTCTGTGTTTGAGGTCAGGTATGGGGGGTGGGTGTGTGGGGATCCACTAACATTGCCAGCTCTGAGGAAGAATCCGACAGGTGTGTCACATCCGTAGATGGAGATCAACACAGAGGAAACACAGAGGAAACTATGAGTGACTACTGCGCCACAAATAACGTCAGCCCTATATTTTTAGGATTTAAATAAATACCCACAATATAATGTGCATATATCACTAATGAGCTAATAAAAGAAAAAATGGAAATTAAAAAAATTAACTAATGCAAAAGAAGGGCAGAAAAACAAATTTAAAACACGTGACATAAATACAAAAAATAAGATCATTAAGTCGAAACCAAATATTCCAGTAACTGTATTAAATGCAAATGGATTAAACTGTCCAATTAAAAGACAAACATTATCAGGCTGAATAAAAGTCAGCACATGCTACTAACAAGCAACATGCCTTAAATATAGAGACATAGCAAGTTGAAAATAAAACTATGAAAAAATATAGACCATGTGAACCCTAGCCAAAATAAAGCAAGGGTGTGTTATTAATATCAGGCTTCAAGGCAAGGAATGGCTTTGAAGATTAAGAGGACATTTCAGGACAAGAAGCTCAGCCCACCAGGAAGATGTCACAATTTTAAATGTGTATACATATACATATTGTACCATAACTTCAATATACATGAAGCAAAGTTGAGACACTAAAACAAAAAATAGACAACCTACAGATATAGTAGGAGACTTTTATACAACTCTGTCAATGACCAATAAAACCAGCAAATTTTCAATAAAGTGTAGATGATCTGAAAGCTCTTAAATTTTTGCCCTAATTTATATTATGTACACACGAGTATCTACACACATATACACACCACACACTGTGCCTGACAGCAGTCTGCTGAGCCCTGAGTAGTGAGTTCCTGCCTCTGCTCACCAGACCCACGCCCTCTGGTATGCTGACTTTGTAGCAGGGTAGAGCCTCAGGCCCCTCATGTCTTTGACAAGAACATGACTGACATTGGATAACAAGGTATTAGAAAACCTGAGTAGTTCAAGAACTGAAATAAATTGAAAAAGGTTTTCCACGAATATAACTCCTACTTGCAATATGGTTAGTGGCTCCCCGGTGCTACTCTGCTCCATATAATGGATCAAGTATGTTTCTAAGGCATTGCTCCATCCGAGAAATGTTTCTAAGGCTCTGCTCTGCACGCAGGCGTGTGGTGGATTGGACCACTGCTCCCGGTTCTTCATGCTCACCCTGTATGCATGTCCTTTGACGTGTGACTTTGCATCATCCCCCTCTAGAGTAGAATATGTCTTCCACCCCACTGATGTTGGACTCTGCCATGTGACTTGTTTTGGTCAGCGGAAGTGAACAGAAGTTACATATGTGAGTTTACAGCTAAGGCCTTAAGAGGTACTGTATATTTTTCTTATCTCACCTAGTCTTTGGGCCCCTCCATTAAAAGGGCAG
The DNA here is from genome assembly GCF_003031525.2 of Neophocaena asiaeorientalis asiaeorientalis. Taxonomy (NCBI): domain Eukaryota; kingdom Metazoa; phylum Chordata; class Mammalia; order Artiodactyla; family Phocoenidae; genus Neophocaena; species Neophocaena asiaeorientalis. Next base: position 835,534 of record NW_020175446.1, on the reverse strand, counting down.
TTAGCTGCTAGTCACCTAAGTAAATCTACCTTTACTTCTGGAGCCAAGACTTGCAAATCAAGCTGAGCCCAGGAGTTACATCCGACTTGAAGGTCCAATTAATAAAATAAACATCTGTTGTTGTATGTCATTGATGTTCTGGAGATGTTTTGGAGGCAGCACACACTTTATAATACAGCATTTCTACACTCATAAAATTCGATGGGATTCCTCTAGCCTGAAGAATGAAGATCACAAGAGTTATGTTCAGTGGACTCCATAATTTTGCCCTACCTGTCTATTCAGGTTTATCTTTTTCAATTCCTTTTCACTAACCTAGGCTTTTACTAAGACTGCTCTATAGTTTAGTCGAAGAGAGATTACCACCTAAAATATCTTTAAACATACCTTTCCTTATGGCACGTCCCATAAAACTCCATCTATGCCAACAGGCTATCTCCTTCTTGATAGAGCTTTTTATTAAGAATTACTTTGCTCTAATCAGAATTCATAGCTTTAAATCTACCAATACAAGATTTTAGTATCATCATCTACCTCATAAAAGACTGTCTTGATAAATGCCTTTAAATGCATTGGTGACAGAAATTGTGCTCTTCTCATGCTAGGATATTTGACAGTATATTACCATAGTGTTTTACACAGTGTGGCAAGCTCATCGGATTGAATTGAATTACTGAGGGAAAATATTATGGAAAATACTATGCAAAAATAAATAGGATGGAGCAAAAATAGGGGTGGTTGAGTAAACAATTAACCCTCCATAAATGTGACTTGTTATAATTTTTCTCAGAATTAGTCATACATAGCAGATGGAAGTTGATCAGAACATAGTAATCCTCTGCTATAATTGACAAAGTCAGAATCTGGAGCTAAGGAATATGTATAGGCAAGAGCAACAGACTGTTCAGAATCATTCCAAGTAATCAGTAGCTACAAACTGGGCATACTGGGGTAGTTGTTATCTATACATGTAATATCTGATCCCAAGGTACGGACTCTGGTGCCCCAGCCAACTACCCACCCTTTGACAACATGAAAGAAACTCTCATTTTTTTAGACAATTTGCCTCATTCAATTAGCAAAACTATCTACATTTTTAAAAAAATGTTTAAGCTTACTTAGTACGTTCAAGTTTTGGAATTGTGGTGAAACTGAGGTTGCTTCTCTGTCTCCTCTCAATGGCCACAGAACTGCAACGTTCCTACAGTGTGACCCACTTAACAGCTTTGTTGATTAGCCCAGAAGTGGGAAGCTGGGTCTGAGATAGGTTATTCTTTTTTTTTTCCCCTGGGTGATTAGATCATAGAACTTGTGAGGTATTTTCAAGACCAATTATTTCCACCACGAATGCTGGAAACCAGGAAAGAGCTGGTCAAGAGCAAACAACACGGATAAACAGAAACGCACGGAAACAGAAGATGGGCAGGTCAGACTTGCTAGGTCCCTGCAGGCTCCAGCTCTGTTGCTGTCATCGGTGTCTCTAAGGCAACTTCGGAGCCTCACTATAACCTCTTTCCCTAACGTTTGTACCAGTTAAGTTTCTCATGATTTTCAAGCCAAAAAAGTCCTACACTTTCAAAGATATTAAAATGACACATTTTCAGAGCTGGTGGTTGTTTCCTTAGATTTAAGCAATTATTCAGCAGATTAGACAGAAGTGTAGGCAGAGCTGATTCGGCCAAAAATGTTTCTTTTCTCTGGAAACATCCTTCTCAGCACTCAGAAACACACATGGCACTTGCCTCTGCCCATGTAGGGCTCACGACCACAGGGCAAAGCATGGCTGCTGCCTTGCAGGAAACGATTCAGAATTCCAAGGCTATGAAAAAAAGTGTTAAAAGGTACACAAGGGACTTTCAACCACACTGATATTGAGAAGAAAGATAGCTCCATATTGGATGAAAATACAAAATGGCAGATTGCTTGAGAGCATTCTAATGAAGTAGCAGTATAGAGGCAATATCAGTAGAGCTTTTACCTATTTATTTTCTATTCTTTTGTCTTGGACGCTAATTACTTAAAGTGGACAGATCACCCTCACTCCCCTCCCTGTGCTTTTAGGAAAATCATCTACAGCTGCAGACATTTAGTGGTCTTTTGCCTTATGTCTGGGAAGAAGACTCAACCCAAGAGAACTTACACTCAGTCTCCTACTGTTCAAAATGCAGCCTCGGGGTAATTTTGATAATCATGAAAACACTGTCCCTGGCATCTGAATCCAGCTACACACCTCTGAGACAACTTAATTTTACTCCAGTTCATCTGTAGCCTTCTTCAGAACCACATATGTCTGCATATTTATTCCCATTAAATTGCAGAAATAAACTCCCAATGTTTTGAGCCACTGAGATTCTAAGGTTGATCTGCTACAGCACCTAGCACCATCTTCACTAACGCACGTCAAATGCATTAGGATCCCAGTAAAAGTCAGCCTTTATCTGTGACACACACAGAGTTCTACAAGTGTTACCTGAATACTTACTCTGCGTCAAAAATAAGATACGGAGACTGCCTTGTAGAGATCAAAATCTGTTGCATTCGATCTCAATCAATGATAGTCCTTTTTTCTGGCTAATCTCTCATGGGTCCAGTAATTTTCTTTGGCAATAAGGCTATTTACCTTTTATTATCAATCATTACCAAAGATATTATAAAAGGTTTTATTTTTCTAAATAATATTTAAACAGTGTCTTCACAGGGAAACTTCCATATCCCTGGACTGTGCTCTCTTTTAGGTGATACAGGAAGTTATTCTCGCTCTCCAAGTCGTGCTTCTGTATCTAAATTTACTTTAGGCAGCCATAATTACAACTAAGTATACCAATGCTTTACTGTGACCGCCACAGGACTTACTGTTCTGGGCTAAACTGCTTACGTCTGTTTATGTCCACGCCACTATAAATCAATCCAAACAAACCCCATTCTGTTAACACTCCCACCTGCCAACCCACACTCACCATTTACCAACAGTAAAGACTCTGCATCATTCTATTAATAAGTGAAGGAAACATTTTGTTTCTTTTCTCACGCAGCAGGAAGCCATTCACCATGCTTGCTAGATTCTACTTAGCAAATAAATGTTTGGTGAAGGGTTTAGCAGACTGTCAGGTCTCTAAATTCTAGGACTGAACAACTCTAATCAGCACTCTTGTTCTACATTTTTGTTTTACTCATTTGTGTAACACATTCAATAGAAAAACTTCTTAATTGACTGATCAGGGACAAATCAATCAGGTTCTCAGTTTTGCCTTCTCTGGCAGTTGGCTGACTGCAAAGAAACAGAGTCAAATCTCAGGTCACACCACACAGAGAACTAGAAGAAAGTGTTAGCAAAGGTCATTGGGGGGCAATCACCTTGAGAAGGAAATTGGTTTGAGTATATAAACAAGGGCAGATCAATTAAGAATATAAGGACTTTGTGGTCATTGTATAAGATGTCGAGGTCTTTAGATACCCTGATCACACTTATCTCCAGATCCCTGACAAGTTATCAGCTGTGTATCACTAATGGCCAAAACCAAGCATTGACTGGTGTTTAAAAAGTAGAAATGTCACCAAATAATGGGTTGGGGGCAAGGATACATCATGTGACCTCATACCTCGAAGGCTAAATGATAGAGGCTTACATTTTCGAAGATTAATACAAAGTAACTACAGTATCTATCTGGTTGGAGTTCTGGAAGTGCATGGAAACACTGAAGCATTATTTGAAGCTGTGGATTTTCACATTACTTTCCAAGATGCACTAATATTATTTAACCATTTTCATATTACAAAGTAACCCTCAGCTTATGATTACTACATCGGTTTGAAGACTCTCTGCTATCTAATAGAGGACTTCTCAATGTCACTAAATTCTAAAGTCACCAAAACTGCTGGCAAAAAAAAAAAAAAGTTGTGACTGACTTTGGAGCTTAAGAACATACCACTGTCAATCAGCAACTAAGAGGCAAAGAATAACTTATCATTTTAACAGCATCCTAAAATTATGTTGCCACAATTTAGCTTTGAGTAATAGCTGGTAGGATATATTATACTATGAGAGAAACAACAGCAAATTACATGTTAATAATGCTGATTCATGTGAAGATTTTTTCATGATCTCCAAATTTAATTGAAAATATCCTTTTAAGGATGCTTGAAATGTGAGTCATTTTTAACAAAAAATTACAAGTAATCAAAATGCATTTATTATTTGCATGCATGTCCCATATGGTTACATTTAGAAATTAGCTTCTGACCCATATATATGCAATACAAAATTTCATATTGCTTTTGTTTATTAGAATAATTGGTGATAATTATCTGAGCTCTCTAAGCATTCTCTTAATGACAGGCAAGAACAGATTAAAATAAGAAAGGGAGGTGGAGAGATAGGTTAATTCAATGTTGAATTAGCTCTTCTGAGTGCCCCTACCCATGGTGGTCCCTAACCGTGAGAGGCCCCCACCCAGGGTCCTTTTGTTTCAGGTAGAAGCAAATTTAAATCCTTCTTTGAGAATGATAATGTTTTTCTATGCCTTAAATTATTCCCTAAAGTTTCATTTACAATGTAGATCACGTAATCAAAAAATAACAAGGCATATAAGGAATTATCACAATATTGAAAGTCAAAAAATAAAATGGTAGACAATAGCAATAAACTGACAGGAGATCCAAATCATGAAATGATCAGACTTCATTATACATATGCTTAATATACTCAAGGAAATAAAAGATTGAAACTTTCAGAAATGAACTGAAAATAAACCAAAAAAGCAGAACCAAATAGAAATCTAAAACTGAAAAACAATAACTTAAAATATGGTCTTGGTGAGGCGTTTTACAGCTGATTAGATACAGCTGAAAGAGAATTACTGAATTGGAGGCTAGTTAGAAGAAAATCCAGCATCAAACATGGAGAGACAATAGGATGGAAAATACAGTACAGTGTATAGGATACATGACGTGGAGGTGTGATGTTGTTGTCTAAGATGGAAGTGAATAAATGAATCACTGTAGAGCCACACAGTGGAAATTCATATAGTAATACAGATGAATTAGAGGTGCTTTGAATCTGACCTAATACAGTGTTACACAAGAGAGGCAAAGCATAAATAGATACAACTGCCACGCCAAGTGAAGTAAGCCAGACAGAGACAAATATCACATGATATCGCTTACGAGTGGAATCTAAAAAATGGTACAAATGGACTTATTTACAAAGCAGAAACAGACTCACAGGTGTAGAAAACAAACTTATGGCTACCAATGGGAAAGGGGGGAGGGATAAATTGGGAGATTGGGATTGACATTTATACACTACTGTATATAAAATAGATAATCAACAAAGACCTACTGTATAGCACAGGGAACTCTACTCAATACTCTGTAATGGCCTATATGGGAAAAGAATCTTAAAAAGAGTGGATATATGTATGACTGATTCACTTTGCCATACACCTGAAACTAACACAACATTGTAAATCAACTCTACTCCAATAAAATTTAAAAAAAATACAACTGCATAATTCCCTTCGAATAAGGTCAAACATGAAAACAGATAACACATCTATATATTTTTAGGGCTGTGTGCTTAGTTAGAAAGTTTGTTTCAATGCAAGAAGTGATTACTATTAAAATCATAACTATGGTTTCCTTTCAGGGAATATGAGAGGGCAGTGATTCAGAGAAGGATCCAGGGGGTCTTCTGAGTTGCTAGTAATTTTTGTTTCTTTTTTTGTTCTTTCTTTCTAGATGGTGGTTACACTGATGTATTTGCTGTCTGTAATTTATTACATTGTCTATCTCTGGTGTATATTTTGTATATCTCAATAAAAGTATTTTTTAAGTATTAAAACATAAGGAACTAGAAACTATTAAATGTTGAAAACATTTTCTTCCAGTTTTCTATTTTTCTTTTGAATTTTCTTAGTATATTTTTGTTTTTCAATTTATGCTTACTGTTTTTCTTTATAATCAACTTTAAAAAAAAACCTGAATTTACTGACTTTTTTTTTTGCACTTTGATTTCAAATTATTGTCAGCAAGCCATGTGTTCTATTTTTGGAATTTCTTTTTTTAAAATTTTATTTGTAAGTGAATTCATAAAATAGCATCACACTGTTTTACTACTTCCACTATGTTAGAGAGTAGCGGGATTAGGCACCTTTTGTTGCTTTTGATTTAGGAATTCCTCCAGTTCTTTGCCATTAAGTAAGACTTCTGCTTTAAGACTGAGATACAAAGGTCTATTAAGATGTTAAGAAAGTATTCAATTTTCATTTCACTGGATGTTTTAAACAAATATAAGTGTTGAAATTTAATGAAGTTTATTTCATCATCTGTGGAAATAAGTCAATGTTTTATCTCTGAAGTTATACAGATATGGTGAAATACTTTAATGCATTTAAAAATTTTTTGAGGCATTCTGGTATTCCACGAAAAGTTCAACTTCTACTTTGACGTGATGTGCTACTCTCTTACTGTGGCAGCGGGTTCTTTGTGCTAAAGTGTCCACACTTCTGGGAGAGACTATAGGTACCCCACCCAATTCCTCTTTACAAATGGGTTTGCCCTTCCTCCAAATTCTGAATGCCTGTAGCAGAGAGCTGTCTTTGGGCCACTTGGGTTGCCCTTAACTCTGCTTGAATTTAACTTTACCTCTTTCATGACTATCCCTTCCTCTGTCTTGCTCCTCCTCTTTCCTAAACGACGTGGACAGACAGCATTTCTCTAATAAACCACTTGCCTTCCATGTACCTCAGCCTGAAACACCTAAAAGTGATCCATTTGATTTCCAAGTTGTCTGCATATAATTACGCAAAGTAACAAATTAGTATTTTCCAAAATATGTTTCAACTTTATTTTCACCCTGTCCTTCCTTATATTTCATGAGTAACCTTTATTTTTCATTTCTCTTCTTTGTTGTGATTTTTCTTTCAGTATTTAGGAAGGTTCTCAATTTTTTTCCAGTGGTTATTTTTAGATTACCGCTCTATTAACATGTTTATTTTTCTTTGTTAAGCTTATACTCTTTAGTTTATTAGCTTTAAGTTTTTTTTTTTTGTGGTACGCGGGCCTCTCACTGTTGCGGCCTCTCCCGTTGCAGAGCACAGGCTCCGGACGCGCAGGCTCAGCGGCCATGGCTCACGGGCCCAGCTGCTCCGCAGCATGTGGGATCTTCCCGGACCGGGGCACGAACCCATGTCCCCTGCATCGGCAGGCGGACTCTCAACCACTGTGCCACCAGGGAAGCCCTATTAGCTTTAAGTTTTATGTTTTGAAATCGACCAGGACATATATAAAAATCAGTAAGCAAACTTTCCATTTTCTCCTCTCTCCTCATTATATTTTTAAAATCTTTGCCATTTCTACTTTGTAGGAACATATAACATTTACGTTATTTTTACATTTATTCACCTACCTTTGTTTTATTCTTAGATTTATTATTATACATATTAAAGTTCAGTATAAGCCTTTTTGCTGAAATGTCAACATTCATCTCTTGAACAAAGAAAATGAAGCTTGTCCTATAGTGGATATCTCGGTTATAGGTCATGGGTGTTAAAGTTTCACCTGCCTTCCTTCCTTCCTCTACAACCCTGAGAAAGCATTAATCTGTTCTCTTTTTCTATAATTTTGTCCTTTCAAGACTGTTAAATAGATGGAAGTATACAGTAATCTTTTGAGACTGGCTTATTCACTCAGCATAATCTGTGGAAATTCATCCCAGTTGTATGTTAACATGTTCCTTTGTACTGCTGACTCATGGTCCACAGTCTGGATGTGCCACAGTTTGTTAACCATTACCTGCTGAAGGGCATCTGGAGTGTTTCCAGTTTGGGGCCGTTAAAATAAAGTTGCTAGAACATTTGTGTACAGGTTTTGGTTTGAACATAGTTTGAAAATACAGGGAAAGTAGCTAAGCTACTGCTAAACTGAGAGATGTGTTTTGCTTGCCAATCTCTGGAGTTCTGGCTACCTGCACTGTCTGATGTGAGAATTGGTGTTGAGCATTTCTTTTTTAGAGGTATAACATATACATTAATTCCAGGTGTACAACATAATGATTTGGTGTTTGTTCATACTGTGAGATCACAACAATAAGTCTAGTTAACATCTATCACCATAAATAATTACAGATAGTTTTTGGGTGTGATGAAAACTTTTAAGGTTTATTCTCTTAGCAACTTTCCAATATGCAATACGGTATTATTAACTATGTCGCCATGCTGTATATTACATCCCCAGGACTTATTTTATGACTGGAGGATTGTACCTTTTGAACTCTTTCACTCATTTTGCCCACTCCTCAACCCCTACCTCTGGCAACCACCAATCTGTTCTGTGTATCTATGAGCTTTGTTTTTTGTTTTGTTTTGTTTCTCAGATTTCACATATAAGTGAGATCATATGGTATTTGTCTTCTTCTGTCTGACTTATTTATCTTAGCATAATGCCCTCAAGGTCCAGCCATGTTGTCACAAATGGCAAGATTTCCTTTTTTTTTTTTTTTAACAGCTGAGTAATATTCTATTGTATATATACCACATCTTCTTTATCCATTCTTCCATCGACAGACACTTAGGTTGTTTCCATGTCTTGGCTATTGTAAATAATGCTGCAATGAACATGGATGCCGGTATCTTTTTGAGTTAGTGTTTTTTAATTTGGATAAATACCCAGCAGTATCATTGCTAGGTCATATAGTAGTTCTGTTTTTGGCTTTTTTGAGGAATCTCTATGCTGTTTTCCATAGCGGGTGCACCAATGTACATCTACACCAACAGCGGACGAGGGCTCCCTTTTCTCCACATCCTCACCAACTCTTGTTATTTCTTGTCTTTTTGATGATAGTCACTCTAACAGGTGTGAGGTGATATATCAATGTGGTTTTAGTTTGCATTTCCTTAATCATTAGTGATGTTGAGCATCTTTTCATGTATCTGTTGGTCATCTGTATGTCTTCCTTGGAAAAATGTCTATTCAGATCCTCTGCCCATTTTTAAATTGGATTAGTTGGGGGAGTTTGCAATTGAGTTGTAATGAACCTAAGTTTTTATTGATTTGGGATGAATGCCCAGGAGAGCAATTGCTGGGTCATATGATACGTTTAGTTTAAAAAGAAAAACTGCCAAATTATGTCCAGAATGACTGTTTCACTTTACATCCCCACCAGCAAATGAATGATACATTTTCCAGTTTCACAGAATCCTTGAAACATTTAGTTTGTTAACTTTTTTAAAGCCATTCTGATATATGTGTAGTGATATCTCATTGTGGTTCTAATTTACATTTCCCTAATGGCTAATAATGCAAAATACATTTTCATGTGTTTATTTGCCATCTGTACTAATTCTTTAGTGAAATTTCTGTTCATATCTTTTGTCCAGTCTGTAATTGGATTATTTGTTTTTCCTGTTGAGTTTTGAGAGCGATAATAGGTCCTACTGTGACAATATGAAGGTTAATTTTATGTGTCAACTTGGCTGAGTCAAATGCCTAGATATATGGTCAAACATTCTAGATGTTCCTGTGAGGGTATTTTGAATGAGATAAACATTCTGCCAGCGCATCCTGCAGACTTTGGACTTGCACCTCACACTCTTGTGAGCCAACTCCTTAAACTAAATCTCTCTTAAATAAATATACACATCCTCACAGTTCTGTTTCGCTGGAGGACCCTGACTAATTCAGACAGCCAGGGAGACGACTGCTTGTCCCTCTGAGTGTGGGCTGATGCTGGCTGCCATGTCGCCACGGCGACACTGTGCGTATCTCTGCCATCTCCTCCAAGCCCCAAGCAAACTCTGGCCCATTGGTGGTATGTCCAGTTGCTTCAAAGGTTGAAGATAACAATGTTATGCAAGTTTTATAATGTAACTACATAAGTTCATTATACTTGAGGAAATTTTTACCTACAAATACAGTATTTATTGTAGAAAAGTTTACAAAGTATATACAAGCATCTCCACGTCTACCTCCCATTAAACCCTAAAACTCACACACACAAAGTATGCCTAAGAAAATAAAACACTCTCATGATCCCATTCCCAGCACAATAACCACTTTAACTTGATCAATTCAATCTAAATATGCCAGTTTCTATTTTTTCCTGTGAACTTGTGTACACTTATAATAATGCAAGTATATTATAGTTTAATACGTTGCAGTGCAAATGCCAGTAATAAGACCGCCTTGAATATAAGGTAATTGTGCACTTTAGAAAGACTATATCCAAAAATATGATGGGCAACTTAAATATATAAATATATATTTAAATAAATATATAAGAAATTGTCTACTTATAGTATTTAATATTTAATTTAGCTACCCATACACAATTTGTCACATTATATAAAATAAGCAAGTTATAAATATTAAATGTTTCCACTCTTAGGTTTCATGAAACCATTTTATTCAAAATCTCCACATGCATTTTAGACGTCTGTGCATTCATCACTTTGACAGCTAGTTCTGAGTCACCTAACACAGTCTTCCAGGATACATCACCTCTGTATCTGTCTAAACTCTTAAAACGATAACACTTTTGAATGCATAAGATGCTGTCGCTGGAAAATTTATCTCAAGTCAAAAGGACCCATTTAAATAACATTAGCACCTGCCTCCTCTCACTGCACTGTAGATATACGGTCATGGTCTCAGGACCTCTTCAGTGCAGTCAGTCACTGTTCTCCTTTCAGGAGATCTTTAAAAACCTTGTTTATAATGGCATTAAATGCAATTTAACCCAAGGTCACACAACTGGGAATATTTACCAAATCTGTTACATTTTCTTTTGCCTTTTGTGCATGTGTGTGTTTCTGTCCCCTAAGAAGCATTTAAATTTGCATTCTTCATAATAACGTGTCTTTCTCAAATGATGCTTCAAAATATTGATGTGACTGGCAGGGCAACATACACATGAGAAATTTTTTTTTTTTTTTTTTTTTTTTTTTTTTGAATTTTTGTACGCGGACCTCTCACTGCTGCAGCCTCTCCCGTTGCGGAGCACAGGCTCCGGATGCGCAGGCTCAGCGGCCATGGCTCACGGGCCCAGCCGCTCCGCGGCATGTGGGATCCTCCCGGACCGGGGCATGAACCCGCGTCCCCCGCATCGGCAGGCGGACTCTCAACCACTGCGCCACCAGGGAAGCCCACACATGAGAAATTTTTAAGTGGAATTGGTAAACAACTCTCTGAAAGGTAATTTCAGGAAATAATACACATCTGATATTTGGGTCCAAGTGGTGTTTTATTTTTAAACATATGTTTTATTTAATATATTTCAAGTATGTTTATATTTTATTAAATACTTTCTACAACAAAAAATTTTAATGATTAAATAGTATTTTGTTGTGTAGATTTGGCAAGTTTTGTTTAACCAGTCACTTTTTGTTTGCCCTTTGTTTCACTTTCTGATACTTCCCTAATGGAAAAACCCAAGGATGAACCCCTTTAAACTATAGGAAATTCCATAGTTTCTTTCCTTAGCATAAATTCCTAGATATGCAAATGATGTACACTTTTCTTAAGGCTTTTTGTGTATTTCCAAAGTAAGGAGGCAGGTCCCACCGGGCAGGCACATTTTAGTCTTTACTTTTGTTACACTTGTTATTGTCCTAATGGCCAATGCACGTCACAGAGTCGGTGTGGGAGGGGCTACTCAGGGGTCTGAGTATAGGGAGGGGTGAGCAGATTTCGCAACATTCGGCAGAAGGCCTCCTTATGGTGCTTAAATCTATGACATTGGAGTCAATCTAGGTTCAAGTTCTGGCTCTGAAGCTTAAAGTATGTGTGATTATAGACAAGTTACTTAAACCTTCCGAGCTTTACTCTTATCTCTAAATCATGCCTAATCATAGCAGCTGGAGTGTAAGAGGGAAGATTAAATAAAATAATGTACATAAAGTACTAAGCACACAGCATACCATATAATAAGGGCTCAAAAACATTTTAGCTACTGGTATTGAGTCAAATTCTTAGGTTTTGAATATTCTTCTTTGTGACAAATTATTTCCATTCCTCATGGAAACATGTCAGTGGTACCCACCCCTCCGAGGGCTGCATGTGTAGACAGGCCTGAATCCAAGGCTGGACACAGCTTAGACTCTAAAAGGTCTCATTGCTATTTGAGCTCAGGACTGCATTGCTTATCCTCCATAAGTAGTGCTTTTCCCCACTGGCTCACTGAGGAATGTATGATGCAGAGGTATGCATCATCCGGCCCCGTTAGCAAGCACTCATGTGCTAGCTTCACCACGGGGAGATTATTCAGATCTCCTTCATTGTAAAGATGACAAAGATGACTCTTCAGTATCACCATCTCTCATTAATACGCTGCAAGAGGCAATATGTGTGCAATCTGTTATCCTGCATTTAGCCTGTTTGAGAACTCTGACAAAATATTAGTTCTCACATGATTTTATCAAAAACGTGCCTCAGTTTCAGCATTTCCCCACTAACGTCTATTGATTAGTCGGATTCACCACTGCAACAACTCCATGAATTATCTTCTTTCTTCCACTTTTGCCCTTTGCTGCCCATTCTCCACACAACAAACAGAGAGAATTTAAAAACACAGCTTAGGCTGCCTACTGATGAATACATGCCTGTTTCCCTGAGGTGAACACTGCCCTGCTATGAGCCGCTGACGTGTGAACCCTGCAAACCACATTCCCCGACGGCTTTCCCAGGTGGTTCTATCAACAGGAGGGGAGTAACAGGCAGAGGGAGGGGAGTAACAGGCAGAGGGAGGGGAGAAGGCTGTTCTTTCCTATGTTCCTGTTTCTCTAGCATCATCCGAGAGAAGCAGCTGGGTCCAAGAGTAGCAACTGTGTTCAGAGTCCAGCCTCTTTTGAACCTCCTGGAATTGGACTCAGCCTAGAGGTTCAAGACCCCACAGAGGTATAAGGAGCCCTGGGCTGCACCTCCACCTGGACACCTGAGCGACTACAGGGTGGGCTCGCCCCTCCTCTCCTTAACCCCCTCCCACCACCTTGCTCCTGAAGCTGCAGGAAGAACTGACTCGCATCCCGCCTCGGGAGGCTGGGCACCAAATCTGTGGGAGCCTTTCCTGTGAGCTTAGGTTTCCTTAGTCCCAACTTTTCCCCAAACCATAGAGATAGCGTCTTCCTGCACTTATTATTTTGGTTAACTTAGTGACATCTTTTTTCAGGTTTCTAAGCCTTCTAACACCTCTGAAACCCATCCCTTGTGTTAGTCCCTTCAGTGTGAAATTCCTAACTGTTCTCTGTTTTCCTAACTGAACACTGACTAAGGCAGCATGAAAAGAGGGGATTTTGGGTTGTTCTGGTTATGTTCTTGGCCCTTACTGTGTCTCAGAGCTCCTTCCTGCTGGGAAATGGAACCCAGGCCGTCCCCAGCTTGTGGTGGCATCACAATGATGCACACTCATGCTTGCTTGGGACAAAATGCCCCTTTATGCCTGCTGGACCACTGAAGTCCACAGACTCAGGTCAAACCTTCATTTGTCTCTGACCACTGCTGTCCCCTAATTTGACTTTGGGTCTCCAGGAATTAACATCAACCTGTTTCAAGTATTATATTTAACATCCTTAAAAGGCCCAGGCATTTCTTTTCCCCAGTGTACGATTTCCCTAGTAACTGGATGTAGGTTTGCTTGAGGAAGACAGAGCAAGGCTTCGTGAAGTTGCTCTAGGTTTCCAAAGTCAAACAGAGGACTAGAGATACTATGAGATACACGAGAATCTGGTCCAGGTTCACGGCACGGGGTCTAAGCAGCAATGAAGACCTTCCACATGGAAGCGTCATAGTTGCGGCTTGTAATTATAATAGATGTGGTTGGCAAGTAGCAGAGTTCTCCCACTGACCCCGGGGCTCTGGAGTGATGACTGCTAGATGGGAAACTAAGTGGAAGCGGACTGAACTTCCCTCTGCCAGGAAAAACCAAGGAGGCACTGCATCCTTGAGAAAGCGCAGAGACGAGTGCCACCTCCAGGGGTTTCACAGATGCAGAAGGAGCCTCTCCAGTAACTAGATGGTAAGGCCGGTGAGAAGGCTGTTCAGTGTCACAAGCCTAAGCAGGTGATAGTTTCTGTTGCAGAGTCTGTCCCACGTGTGATGACGCTACTGAAGCAGATCAGCGCAGTTTCTGGCATTGGTTGGCATTACTGACATGGCGAAAACCATGTTTGCCTCTGCACAACTCTGCAAGGACCATCAGACAGTTTCCTTCCACTTGGCAGGGGCCATGTGCTCCTTCACATTTTGCCTGAGACAGTGCAAACTCTTCCACTCTGTGTCACAATGTAGACTCAGGGCCAGGAAACGTGCTCTTAGGGATCAGATTCTAAGTATTTGAGGGCGTCAGTCCACACACTCTGTCCCAACTAGTCAACCTAGTCAACTGCGCTACTGTTGCTGGAAAGCAGCCATAGACAACGGAGGGGCGTGGCCATGTCCTAATAAAACTGTGTTTACGACAGGAAGCAGCCAGACTGGCTCCTGATCAAGACGGTAGCAGTCCGATCATCTGAACTCCCTACAGGACCCCACTGTGATACCACACACTGACGATCTCAAACTGTTGAGACCCGATAAGCAACAGTTAGCACATTTTTTGGAGGGCTTAGAAAGACTTGTTTACAAGAGTGGGAGATAAACTTGAAAACATTTATGGACTTGCTAGTTGATAAAGGTAAAGGGAATCCTAACGTTAAGGTTAAGTTAAGCATGCTTTTGTCAATGTTGCCAATGCCCTCCAATGTGAATGACATTTTGCTGGACTTCATATGAATATTTGGTAACAATATATATATATACCACATTTGAACGAAAGCCAAAAAGAGCAAAACTCAATGGAATAGAAATGAGAAAAACAATAGAGAAAACAATAAAAACAAACGCTAGTGAGTCTAATAGGGAAAAAGGAAATACACACGACCAATATCAGCTTAAAGATATGCCACAACTACACTCCCCATAGACACAAAATGATTATAGAATATTTTGAAAAAATGAACAAATTACTTTAAAGACACAATCTCCCAAAGCTTATTCAAGAATAAATAAATAAGCCAAATTATCATTTATTTATTGAATAAATGAAGTTTTAGTGAAAAACTGTCTTTCAAAGCAAATTCTAGTCCCAGATGGCTTAGCTGGTGATTCTACCAACTACTTTATGGGTAAATAATACAAATTTTATTCAAATTCTTCCAGAAAATAGAATAGAAGGAATATTTCTCAATTAATTTTATGAGACCAGAATTACCCTTATATCAAAAGCAGACAAAGATACTACAAGGAAAGAAAACTTCATATAATTTCACTCATGACCATATATGTAAATGTCCTTAACAAAATATTATCAAATCAAATCCACCCATATATAAACTAAATATTACATCATGACCAATTGGGAGTTTATTCCAGAAAGGTAAGCTTTTTTCAACATTGATATTTTTCACCATATTAGCAAACTCAATACAAATTAATTATTGTATATATGCATATACAATCATCTCAACAGATGCTGAAAAGGCTCTTAATAAAATCAATACCCATTCACATAAAATCTTAGGAAACCTGCCCAATTTGGTAAATGTGTCCACACAAAATTGACAGTAAATATCATAATTAATAGTGAACAACTGAAAGCTTTCCCCTGAGATTGGAAATCTAAAGGATATCCACTCTCATCACTTCTATTCAACATTGTACCAGATGTTCCAGCCAGTAAAGTAAGGAAAAAATAGACTAAAATTGTTTAAATTATAAAATAGACTTTTTCAGAAATAACCTATTTTTGTTAATATAGAAAATCCCAAGGAATCTGCAAAATATCTACGAGAACTAATAAATGAGCTTAGCAAGGTTGCAGAATCAAAGAGAAAACAAACCACTGTTCTATCTATACTAGCAATAAACATTTTGATATTGAGTATAAGAAATAATGACACCATATAATCAAAAAACATGAAATGCATAGGGATAAATCTAAATAAGTATATATGAGTTTCATATGCTGAAAATTATAAAATATTAATGAGATACATTAAATAAGACAGAAATAAATTCAGAGATACATTTTGTTTATGGATCTGAAGACTCTATGTTTTTATTTTTTATTTTATTTATTTATTTTTGGCTGCATTGGGTCTTCATTACTGTGCATGGGCTTCCCATTGTAGTGGCTTCTCTTGTTGCAGAGCACGGCTCTAGGGTGTGAAGGCTTCAGTAGTTGTGGCTCGCGGGCTCTAGAGTGCAGGCTCAGTAGTTGTGGCGCACGGGCTTAGTTGCCATGCGGTATGTGGGATCTTCCCGGACCAGGGCTCAAACCCATGTCCCCTGTATTGGCAGACGGATTCTTAACCACTGTGCCACCAGGGGAGCCCGACTCTATGTTTTTAACATGTCAATTATCCTCAGGTTGGTCTATATTTCCCCATATCCTAATAAAATATTCAGCAGGGATTTTGAGCAAATGAAAAGCAAATTATAAAAATTGTATGGAAGAGCTTCCCTGGCACAGTGGTTGCACCCCTTGTACAGGTGCAACTACTGAGCCCGTGTGCCGCAACTACTGAGCCCGTGTGCCACAACTACTGAAGCCCGCACTCCTACAGCCTGTGCTCCGCAATAAGAGAAGCCACTGCAATGAGAAGCCCGCACACCGCAACGAAGAGGAGCACCCCTGCTCGCTGCAACTAGAGAAAGCCCACACACAGCAACGAAGACCCAACGCAGCCGAAAATAAAAATACATAAAGTAAATAAATTTATTTTTTAAAAATTGTATGGAAAAATAAACATCCTGAAAAGCCAAAATAGCCAGATTTTAAGATTGTAATATCACAATAACACTACACTAACCAAGATAGAGTACTGGTATTGGACAGACATATAAATGGAACAGAATCAAAATTACAGAAATATGTAAAATCTTATTCAGTTCATTTTTGTCAATGTTGCCAATGCAATTTATTAGAGAAAGAATAGTCTTTGCAATAAAGGATGATTGTATAAAAAAATAAAATAATCAAAATTGAAAACTCTACCCTTTCCTCACATCTTTCACAAAATTAACTTGAACTAGATCATCTCGTGGATTATAAATACCTAAAAATTTAAAATTCTGTCACAAAACATAGAATTTCTTCGTAATCTTGGGTTAAATATACATTTTTTAGAGAGGACACAAAAAAACACATCATAAAATATCATAAAAGAAAAAAAAATGAGACAAAATTACGAAGCTCCGCCCTTTGAAAGACATTGTTAAGAAAATAAAAAATATATATATATATGTTCTGGGAGAAATTATTTTAAAACTAATATCTAATAAAGTATTCATTCAAAAATACTAATTAAATGATCAGAAGCCAAAAATATAAAGAAAGAAAGAAGGGGGGGCATAACATTTGAAGAGATGCTTCACCAAAGAAAAATAGAAATAGCTAAAGAAGCACACAGAAAGATGCTCTATGTCTTTATCCAATAGGGAAATTCCAATTAAAACCACACATGAAATACCACTTCACACCTACTAGAAGAGCTAAGAACAACAACAGCAACAAAAGTAAACAAAACAAAGCAGACAGTAATAACATCAAATGCTGGTGCAGATTTGGAGCAACTGGAACCCTCATCCATTCCTAATGCTTTACCGCACTTGAACAGAGGCTGGTGGCTTTTTATTAAATTAGCAGGCCTGCTCCTGGATATTTACCAAGGGAGTAAACACGTTTTCTACACATTTATTTTCAAATGCTCACACAATTTTTTAATTCACAGTGGTCAAATATTGAGGGAGAAAATCTAATGTCCAAACTATTGAGAGGATTAGCAGATAGCGCTCCATTAGTCAGCAGTAAAGAGGAATAGAATGATGTAAAGGATTACAGCAAGGACTGATGGGGAAAGAACTGTGCTATGTGAAAGAGGGCAGGCACACCCTCTCTGAGCCCATTTACAACATCTAGCAAAGGCAAAGCCAGAGGGACAGTGATCAGATTAGTAGTTGTAAGGGCCCAAGGAGAGAGGGAATTAATTACAAGGGAGCATGAGAGGACTCCTTGGAGGGACAGAAATATTCTACATCTTGATTAAGTGTCAGTTATGCCTCTGTATACATGTATCAAAACCCCTCTAAGTACAAAAAAAGAAGTATGTAAATAATACCAACAAGAACCCAGCTTATTAAAAAATGTAAGGAAAGAGATGCAAAAAATTAAAAATCATTCCTTGCCTTGCTAATCTTCCATAATTATTTCATCTATACCCCCAAATAAATGGGATCTAATTACTAAATTATTTGGAGGGTCATGCTATTATTTTTTAATTCACTGCAGCAAGAAATTATTTGTAATTTGTTGGGTTGCCCTATTATTAGGTGAATTCTAGAGATCAGTGCACTGGCTACTGGGCTTACAAAGAGTCTTTATTTTGATACTGAAACCTTGATTTATAGATCCAAATATTATTTTTCTACCTCCCTACTTGAATTCTTACCTCCAACTCACATTGGTGTACTCACTGTGTCCTCAACCATATTATTATTTCTTTGCTTTTACTGATCCAAAATTTTGGAACTCATTCATTAGAGATAAAAATAAAAACACAAAAAACTGAGATATATACCTAATGTTTCCCGTGTTAGTCTTCAGTATACAGGGAAGTGAGGTATCAAGAGCAAAGATAAATTAAACAAATACAACCTTAGTAAACTTACAGTCTTCAGGCAGATTCAGAACCCAAGGCATAAAGACAGGGTTCCAAAGAGGTTTGAATGTAGTGCCATGCAAGTAAAAAGGAAAGAAGAACTTTTGCCATACTGACTGGCCAATGGTCAAAAAATTATAAAATAAACTTGGCGTGATAAATTTGATGGGGAAATGGAGGGCAGGGGCAAACAAAATTAGCCAGTACTCATATGAAAGAGGAAATACGATCGGCCATAGAAATGAAGATGTCAGAATGTAAATGCCAGTTTATTAATTTTTGTCCTATATTTTTATTTCCTGTTTGGATGGGAAGAAAACACGGGGGAAAATATAGAGCAGAAGGAGGTGTTAGGAAGCAAATCATTTCCCTGGGACTTGCCGGGGGTGGGGGCGCTGGAAGGTGGTCATGGATAAAGTTATTAGCTACACTGTACATTAAACTCCTAATTAAGGTCCTGATGGACAGAGTAACAGCCAAAATGTGGGGCTTTCCAGCAGAGAAGCGGCAACTCCAGGTGTACAGGTGCCTTAAGACTTTTAAGCCTCTCAGAGCCAAAAGGGCTTGATACTGTATGTATCCACAGCTGCTCTGCTGGTCCCAGTCTCAGCTGGTCCCAGTCTCAGCTGCTGGAATCCAGCAGTGCCATCTTTCCCTGAGGCTTCTAACTCGAGTAAGAGGGACAGGATCAGATTTCTGAAGCTCTTAGAGGATACTGCTGAGTTCTGGGGAAAGTGATGCCACTTATTTTGAACAGTGAATTATAAATTTAAAGGTGAAAATTTATATTTTTGTATTTAGCAAGAATGAGTTGTCATTTTCTCTTTGGGCTGCATCGATGAAATCATTTTTTCTAAGCCTGTTATTTTACAACTGAGAACACTGAGGTTAATTGTTTTGCCTAAAGCCATACAAGTTTAGTGGTGGGATTGGCGGTGGGGGGGAGTTGGGGGGGGGTTCCCTAATTCCCACAGGAATTTTCTTTCCTCTACCCACAGTCTAAATATTGTTATGTTAGAGAATACAAATCAAATAATGCTTGAGTAATTAACATCTCAGGCCAAGTTCTGCCAACCTTTGGGGAAATCCACCACCACCACCACCTCCCGGGCATTTAAGCAAAATACAATCACACGATCAGAAGAAAATAAGGGATTTTAGCCCAAACAAGCCAAATATAGTGACAGATTAACCATAAAAAGCTACTTGGCATCTTCCCATGGATTTGCTGACCTCCATCCACGTGGGAGAGGCCTGTTCCCTGCCGCATTGGCAGAAACCATTCTCCTTTCTAGAGTTCTTCCATGTCTGAAAGGAAAATATCCCCTGGAAGTATACGAGCAGCTTTTCAATCAGCAGCATTCCTCTTGTCTGGGTTGGGTATGTTTTTTCTCACATGATCCAGCTGTAGGTCCCACCCTCTCAGCCTGCTCTGTGTGCAGAAAAGGCCTCTAGTGATGTGTGCCGGGCTCCTGCAGTGAAGGCAGTGAGTGTCGGGAGTCGGGAGATGCACTGGTGCACTCATGGCCCCTGGTTCCCTTCTCAAGGCTGCCTTTTACCCTTGAGCACAGGTCAAAGTTTTCCAGGGTAAAAAGTAACAGCAGTACATAACTAAGGAACTGGCCTACAAACAAGAGTAGGAGGAATATTTCGCAAGGACATTGATGAACTACCAGCTTTTATGAAATGGATATCTTTTAAATAGCACCAGAAAGAAGAACTCCCATTACCTGGAAACGTAACAGCTCTGCAAATGAAGCTCCTGTCATGCTTTATGGGACACATTAAGTGACTGTGCAAATACAAGGGTGATACAGCTCGGCTAAATCCACACTAGACACACTAGAGTGCAGTGACCGCGGTGTTGAAAATTAGAGGACTGCACACACATCAGCCCCTTTGAAAAGTCAAAGAAACTCCACTTTGACCAAATAGGGGGAAAAAACGTAAAAAGGTGTCCTCATTTTTTTTTTTTCCCTCCAGACATACAGTTACTCATATGTGCCTTCCTCAAATCACAGCTTACAAAAGAACTGGCTGAGCAGACCCAGGGGGAAATTGCAGTGGAATAGCAAATTGGGCAGGCAAAGTCATTTCTTCTGCCATGGATGGCATTTGCAAGGAGAGCAGCAGAGGGCTGGCTGTATTTCCAGCCGTGGGTCAGAAGGCTCATCTGAGCGCCAGTATTCTGGGTGGAGGTCAGCTGCTTGCCTGACAGGCTCTGTGTAATTAGTCAGAGTCACTTATTTCTCGGTCTGGAACTGTTTGAGGAGCATAATTGGGCAGGCAAAGTCATTTCTTCTGCCATGGATGGCATTTGCAAGGAGAGCAGCAGAGGGCTGGCTGTATTTCCAGCCGCGGGTCAGAAGGCTCATCTGAGCGCCAGTATTCTGGGTGGAGATCAGCTGCTTGCCTGACAGGCTCTGTGTAATTAGTCAGTCACTTATTTCTCAGTCTGGAACTGTTTGAGGAGCGTTTCTTCAATTCTTTCCAAACTAAGGTTAGGCTTTTTGCCAGAGAAGAGAGAAAAAGACTCAATAAAAACAAGCAGTCGACCGATTTATGTAGGGAAAAGTGTGCATGGTCAGCAAGTGAGTTTCTTGATTCCTAGGACTGTCAAGATGTTACAGGGACCGAACAGGTGCCTCACGGGGGTTATGTTCTGTTGCTAAGAATCCAGAACAAGCCCTGCGCTCTGTAACTGGATTTTAGAAGACTGCTCTACCTTGTCATTTTCTGACCTAATGTTTCTCTTTTTACATCTTGATGCACTGAATTGACTGTTTTGATCTTTGGTACCACTTAAGCAGCTCGGTGTTAAACAAATTTATGTTTTCTATATAAAAAGTAAAACACAGAAGAAGTGCACGTACATTAATCAATCTGATGAATATTCTAATAAGGAAGTGGACACAGATGCCCACTAGCACCACATCCCCTTACATGGGAGGTGCCCTCCTACCGTAATATTCTAGAACAACGTACTGTGGCTCTCCCACGAGCAGGCTGGGACCTCCCCTTTATCCTCAGCCAGCTGGTACTGAGGTAGAAGCCTGTTAGTCCTTGAAAGTTAAGGGAATTTACAGAATATAAGAGGGAGTCATCTCTGAAGGAGATGCCAGGGACAGTGACATCCTAATCAATATGATGCCAGTCATGTTGTCACTAATATCAGAGAAGGGAAGCTTAGTGAAATTCATATCAAAGGGCCCTATAATATCCTGGAAAACTGAGTGCTTGCTAGTCCGAACATGCCACCGATCTCTCAGGCAAACTTTCCCTGAGTCTGAAAACTTGTGGATGAAATTGTCTCAGAGCAGAACATTTCAAAGATGGGAACATTGAGATAGAGAGGTAATGAAGTCATCTTGCTGATTGTGTTTCAGGTACAAGTATGTTGGCCTTAGATAAAGCATTTCCTACCATCTCCTCTTAGCAAATAAGGTAAACTCACTTGTATTTTCTTCTGCATGATGATCACACAATCTATTTTCTACTTGCCCCAGGATATAAAGGTGAATACTTCAGAGTCAGACTGTCTAGATTTGATCCTGATTCTACTGTTTGGCTATTTGCACATGTTTTCTAATCTCTCTGATCGTCAGTTACATAGTGAAAAATAAATGATATCCTAGGAAAAGAGCCTGGTTTTACAGTTTTATTGGGCCAACAAGTTCTCTAAAGGCCATGTGCTTAGACTGCTATACAAATTGTAGGGCTTGGGGAGTGATTTATCATTCAACTAAAATTTGAAGCTATTCATTAAATGCAGGAAGAATATAATAATACCTATATTATTATAGTTATATAATAATAATATGAACATAACTCCTACACTGAAATAAACTAGGAAAATTAATTTTTTAATGGAATGATTTTAATATTTTAAGTAAAAACCAGTGGACTATAGATCTTAGAGAAAGCTAAGGAAGAAGAAAACAAACTAGCATAACTGATTAAAGCACATGTAGGTCATTACAAGCTTTATTATTATAAATTAACTTTAACAGTAAACCTTGACTTCACAAGCACTTCTAAGGGATTTAAAGTTCCACTCAACATTCATGGCTTAAAAATAAGTATCTGATTTTAAATATCATTACGCAGAATGCAGACAATTAAAAATAGTTCTTAAAGATTACAAAATGGAAATATATGCTGTAATAATTGCAGAAGGACTAAGAAAGGTGTGATTTCTTTTACTTGGAAAGGATTAAAGGTGGTGCCATATCCAGAACAAACAACAGTGCCTATAACTTACATGCAAGTTGCTTGACTTAAATGAACCCAGGGATTCGAGTGTCCTGTGGTAGATGCAGAAATGACTGCAAGTATGCAATAAAGTTTAGGGTTTCAGCAACCTACGTCGGGTAAGGGTGAGGACTTAGCCCACAGAATACTGTGGTCCTGAAAATTGTCACTATTTGGGATTTACCGACTTATGTATAGCAATCTCATGAGGCCTTTAGAAATCATTCAAAGTTTAATTCAAGGTTTTTAGTGTTTGCTTGAAAGAGAACTTTGTCATTCAATGTCTCTGCCAAGGAAGGAAAATCAGTGTCGATTGTTTCAGGATGGATTTATTTAGAGCGAAGATAAGAACAGCTGCTGAGCTGGAAGTGCCAGGTTTAAGTCTTGGCTGGGCTCCTCCAGTCTTGAGAAGTGTCTGCTAACTTCTCTGGTTTTTGGTGTCTTCAAAGATGCAAGGAACTGACATCTAAAATTCAATACTATGATTTTTAATTATTTTATTAAAGTATACCACAGATGTGTGAAGTACCTAAGTGCTCTAGCAGTAAATGTACAGCTCACTGAATTTTTATCCATAAATATTCTCCACTGAGATCAAAATGTAGACCATTTCAGGACCAGTTCTTTATGTACCTGCCCAGTCATGATGGAGCTCTTCATAGTTTGTCCTTTTCTCCAGAGACATGGAGTATGATGCCAAAATTATTTTATAATTTTACCCAAAGAATTAACACTAATCACTTAGAAAACGTGTGGTACACACCAGGTCCTTATTCATATTAAATAAATCATCAAGAATATTTTATTTCAAATGTTAGATATTATGTTAGGAATGTTATTAAGGGTGATGGTGAGTATTTATTTTTTTGGTGATCTCAGTAGGATACTAAGGCACTTACTTTGATTTCATTAGGTGTGGTCAAAATTAAGAAATTAAACTTTAGTGATTCCTTGTAGACTGAGAAATTAGCCATTTCCTTTTTATCAAAAGTTAAGATTGGTATAGAAAGGCACAATTATTTACACAACATTTTAATTACCTAACATTTCCTTGTATTGGTTCTAACCCCACACCATTTCTGTGTTTGTAAAATCAGAATGTTAAATACACAGCTTACTTTATCTTGAAGCTCGGCCCATGTCCATAAATTAAACGGGCATTTAAAATAAGATGGGACCCCTGGGCGTTTTCAACCTGCATTTCACCCCCAGCACAGTGGCAGCTCCCCCTCTGTACCTACTACTGGAGGGTGCCGGACTTCTGAGGACATTGATAGAAGAGTACTTGTCTGAAGAGTCAGATCAAGGAATTAGCACCTGTTCAGCTTTTGCGGAGGACTGGTAATTGAGCGTGTGTAAATAACCTAGTACTTCAGTAACATGCAGCGTATTAAATCTCACACTTCAACTCACCATTCCAAATCCCTCTCAGCTGCCCCATTCCATCCCGCCATCTCCTTGTTTCACATGATGTCCCCTTTGGAGTCCTGCACTGGACCCATGTGTAGGACACAACTTGCATATTCCCACTTTTATAGATTTCATAGGGATCATATGCACCAATAACTTCATTTCTGAACTTAGGGGGCTGTAGAGACATCTGGCTGTGTGACCGGGGCCCCCTTGTATGCAGTGGAGGCCCAGCTACAGGTTTGAGAAGAGGGAACCCTGGGAAGACAAGGGAAGCCCCTTCTAGGATAGAAATGACAGGTCGCCAGCTACTCCTTGCTCTAACTTCCCAGGTGAAATTTTGTATTCTCATAAAGGTTATGACCTTGTTATTCTGTTCAAACATGCAAGTCATTTAAATCACTGACACACTTGAAGTAGGATTTGTGGGTTTTAAACCATCTCCCTCATTAAAGTAATGCTAGAGTTTAGCAAATAGAGATATCTGCTAATTTCTTTCCATTGGATGTGAAACACAGTTTTATACAAGGAGAAATCATCAGTGTAAATCTAAGAACGCTGATCTGGGAGCTATTAGACAGGGAGACTGTCTGAGCAGAGTCAAGTCCTGATGACCTGGATGCAGTGTCCAAGCCCATGTGATGATTTTAGGATGTATAATGTATATATTATATGATTTAATGCCAATATAATGACTTTATTTTGTGTGTCAGGAGTTTTCTGAAAATCCTTATAAAGGGATACTAGACTAAACTTACAGTAACCATAAAATGACTGTTCAAGACTTGCTTCAAAAAATTCTCCCCTAAACCCATATCTGTGTTTGTACTAACCCTAAACTGTTACATCATGGAACTCTCCCAATTCCACCAAGACTGCACTGAAATTTCCACTTCAAACCAAACTCTACAAACTCAAAATATCATGCTTTGCTGTCCCGTCTCCCAGATACTAAGGCTCTGGCAAGGCAGTGGTCCCCTGTAACTTCATGTTGCTTTTCAACATGCTGTTTTGTGTAGCATTTCCAGGGAATGCGCATTTAACTTTTATACTTCAGATATTTATAGTGTATTAAAATGACAGGTAACACTGTGATGCACATCTTTACATATTCACGCACATATATACATAAATGTACATATGTTGCAGCAAACGTTTAGTATTTGTAGATTTCATTTTGCTAGTTCATCTACTCACTAAAATTTATGTGTAACCCCAAAACCAAACCTTGCAGGGCTTTTGTGCTCATTTGCGTATATGCACAGGAGGCTGGAAATTGGAGTTGCCCCCCACACACAGTGCCAGCTGAGGTCAGAAAAAGGGGTGCTCTGCCTTTTAATTTCAGTTCTCATATGCAAACAAGTGTCCTTTTGCAGTATGTTTAGTAACATGTTTTTCTCAATTTTGTGCAATTTCACTTTCTTGGGGACCCCAAGCCCAGTGGCAAAGTGCCCTCTAGGGTCCCTAATGGAAGGAGGCTGTGATATGCCTTACAGAGAAAATACATGTTAGGTCAGCTTCATTCAGGCCTGAGTGCTGTTGGCTGTGCGTTAAGTGCTAATCAATCAACAACATATATTAAATAAAGTGTCTTTAAGCTGAAACACACATAAAGCAAGATCATGTAATTGATCATTTGATGATAATGTTGTGACCAAAGGCTCACAGGAACCTAACCCCATGTTTCCCCTAAGAGCACCAGGCCATGTTCACTAATCCAGTGTCTCTGGCAGCTTTATAGAACACAAGTACCAGGAATAATAAGAATCAACTATGTATACATGCATATATACATATATTCCTCTCCATAATAAAACATTAAAAGTAGATTTGCTAGATCAAAGGGTATGCACCTAAAAGTTTTTTAAATATAGCAAATTTACCCTCCAGAAAGAGTACAACAATACACACTCCCAAGAAGAAGCCTTTAAGTTTCTGTTTTCCACCATGCACTTCCCAATATTACTACAATCTTTTCCTGTCTTGATAATACACTGTGTAAAAATGATCTATTCTGTTTAATATGCATTTTGGTCACCTTTAAAATATATCTAGGAAACCAAAAATGGCATATTAAAATAACATAATTCTAATGATCAAAAGGTATAACACCTAAGGAAAAACAGATTGTTCAATTCTTCCTTCCTCTATTATTCAATTCCTTACATGCAAAATGCACATTACATAGGAACATACAAATAATAAAAGGAACCATTTTACTAGAACATTAAAAACATTACTTACCCTTTACATTTTATATCTAGAAGTTGTTTATAATTCTTGCTATGTCTACTTAAATATGCTAATTATAAAGATATAGTTCATGCTACACAGTTAAAACCCAACTTCAAAATAGTTAATCTAATCAAACCCAATTATGTTAAAAAGGGGTATCTCTACTGATTGTTAAAATATCTGTTAGCATTTTATCTGGTATATTTATACGGTCTCCAATAGTTTACAAATTAATATTGACTAATGGCTAATCTCTTTTGAAAGGTTATCTTCATATTTCCAAGGTTTTAGTTATATAGTGGCCAGAATATTTTGTAGCACATCTGGGACATTATGTAGTAAAACTGTGGCATTTTCTTGTAGAAGAGTCAATGGGATTCTGTAACAATAACTCTTTCTTTTCCCAACCTGTTATCTACCTGAGAAGAAAAAAACATCTCCAAAAGCATGCTGTCATGCAAAAGTGAAATACTATCTTTTTTTGAGAGAAACAAAGTGATAGATAATAATTTAATCTATGTCTGTTGTACAGGTGAAACAAAATGTTTATGTAGGTACTAACTGGACCTATTCAAAGCTGTAGTTGGAAACAAATGCTCAAACAGGATATATTCAATTCAGAGTTTCTACTTGCTTTTAACGCTCTGGAGATAGAAGCAGAGAGCAGGGAAAAGAGATGGAGTCATGTGACTGCGGACAGCTCAGCAACTCTTTGCCAGATAAGGAACTCATGCTAGGTGAACTGCCCTGACCATCTGGTAAACAGAATGTGTTCTGGGAAATTCATTTTGATCAGTGGGTAGGGGGAGAGTTAGATGGGAGAACTTGTACAGAACAGAATAAAAAACAGAATTTTGAATGGCTGAGTATGCTAGGTTTTGTAGGAAGCTATGCTGAAATGTCGATATGAAATGTAAAGGATAAAATAAGAGGCATGCAACTTGTACAGTTAATTGCAAACTGTAACAGATAAATTATTCCCTGAAAGAAACAATATAAAGAGTTTGATTTCTCTTTGAAATTGTACTACAGTTCCAAGGAAAAATCATTCTTGTCTACATGTTGTGTTTTCCTGCAGTTCACTTGTTCTGCATTTTACCTAATTGGCCACTGGATGTCACTACTTCACGTTAACCTGTAATAAACCTAAATTATAGAGGATGTTTAAAGAATTCTTGGATTTGTCAACCCTCTGAAACGTCACCTTCCAAAATGAAATGTTTGAAGTTAACTAAAATTAAGTTTATTTGGCTATCCCTAAGTACAATTTAGGGACTTCCCTGCTGACACAGTGGTTAAAAATCTGCCTACCAATGCAGGGGACATGGGTTCAAGTCCTGGTCCGGGAAGATCCCACATGCCGTGGAGCAACTAAGCCCGTGCACCACAACTACTGAGCCTGCACTCTAGAGCCTGTGCGCCACAACTACTGAGCCTGCATGTCACAACTACTGAAGCCTGTGTGCTTAGAGCCCGTGCTCCACAACAAGAGAAGCCACCGCAGTGAGAAGCCCGCACACCGCAACGAACAGTAGCCCCTGCTCGCTGCAACTAGAAAAAGCCCGCGTGCAGCAATGGAGACCCAATGCAGCCAAAAATAAATAAATTAATAAATAATTTGGGGGAAAAAGTACAATTTAAAGAAAGGGTGGAAATAATAACTGAGTTAATTTAAGCCTAAAAAACACAAAAATCAAAAAAATGAGGTTTAAAGATGACTTGAGTTATTGCTATTATTTATTTCAACATTGCCTTAATGTATCCACGTAATGACAGATTTTTAAGTTTAGTTTTCTTAGTCTAGTAAAATATCTGTGTGACTTAGCTTTCAGAGTTGGTAGATTTTTGCATCACGAGCAAGGCAACAGTAGAGTTGAAGGATTACTGGAGATGTTCAAAACTCCTGTTTGGTCCTCATAAGTGGCAATGATGCAGCACAGAGGAGATAAATCACGGAAGGAAGGTCACATAGCTAGTTAATGTCAGAACAGAGACTGGACCCCACACGAGGCAGAGAGCTAGATTCACATGTGGTCATTCCCTTCTCCCATCCTATCACTATGTCACGTGGTCACTAAGACATGTGAAAAGACAGGTGCTTCTTACTGTCCTTCCCCAAGCTCAGTGGTCATCAAATGCAAATGATCATCAAATAACCTCAGATGCTGATTTAAATTGCAGAGTTCTAGAACCCATTACAGATTCAGATGCTGAGGAAGAGCCTGAGAATCTGCATGTTTAATGAACATCTCGATGTATTCTGATGCAGGTGTCTTCATTGAAGTACTTTAGAACATATGGGAGAAGAAATTTGCATATGATGCCTCCTTGGGCACAACCAGGCCTGTGGGTACCTCCATCATTTTGGAACACCAGAATGCAAGTGAAAGTAAGGTTTGTGATAGTGAGGACCTTGAATCTTCAGAAACATATGCATGTGAAAATAATTCCAAAATCATAGACTTTAGGAATGATTATTGAGGTAGATTTTATATAAAATAAAATTTGCCATTTATAGTTGTAAATCTTGATGAGTTTTGACAAATATAAGCAGTCGGTCATGTAACCACCAACAGTCACCCCAGATGTTTCCTTCTGTTTACAGTCAGTCCTCTCCCTTCATCCCCAGTCTTTGGCATCACTAATCTGGTATCTGCCCCTGTGGTTCTGTCTTGTCCAGAATGCCATGAAATTAAGTCGTATGATACATAGCCTTTTGTGTCTGGCTTCTTTCACTCAGGATGATGGAGATTCGCCCATGCTATTGCATATATCAGTAGTTCTTATTGTGGAGTTTTGTTTCATTGTATGAATGTATTATAATTTGTCCATTTGCCAGTTGATGGATGTTTAGGTTGTAAAAATGTTATAATAAATAAAATGCTCTACATATTAAATGACAGGTCTTTGTGCAGACACATATTTTCATTTCTTTCAGATAAATTTCTAGGTGTGGGATTGTTGGGTTTTAGAGTAAGCAATGTTCATCCTTATAAGAAGCTAACAGTTTTCCAAAGTGGCTGAACCATTTTACGTTCACACTTGGAACGAACGAGAATTTCCATTGCTCCACACCCTTCCAGCATGTAATGTGGTGAGGTTTCTTTTTTTCTTTAAAAAAAACATACTCAAGAGGGTGGGTATGTAGTGGATTCTCATGGTGGTCTTAATTCTTGTTTCCCTAATTTCTGACAAACGTTGAGGATCTCCAGTGAAGTGTCTGCAGATACATATTTTGTGCACGTTCTGTTGGGTTCTGTGCCACCTTCTTTCTCTTATCTTCTTCCTCCATCTTCCTTCTTCCCTTCTCTTTTGAAGAGTCTGTTATATATTCTGAGCGCAGTCTCTATATAAGATAATGTGTTTTGCAAGTCTGTTCCTCACTTTTTCACTTTCTTAAGAGTATTTTTTGAAGGGAGTCTTTAATTTTGACAAAGTTTAGTTTATTGTGTTTTCTTATTTCATAGTTAGTGACTTTTTTTGTGTGATAGATGTTAAACTTTGCTCAATCCAGAAACACAAATATTTCTATTTTTCTTTTAGCAGCTTTATTGTTTCCAATTTTACATTTTAGTCAATGATACTAGTAATGCTAATTTTCTATAAATTGAAAAGTAAGGGAGAGATCCATTTTTTGCCCAATAGTTTCAGCATCATTGCATGAGAAAACTACCCTTGTGTCCCTTGAATTCCTGCAGCACATTTGTCAAAAATTAATTGCTCTTATATATGTGCTCTATTTCTAAACTCTTTATTCTACTTCTCTGTCTGTTCTAATGCTAATATCACACTGCTACAACTGATGTAGTTTTATAATATGCCTAATAATCAGGTAGCATGTGTCTTCCAAATTTGTTCATAGTTTTCAAAATCGTTTCTTCATTGTAGTTTCTCTCCTTTCCTGCATAAATGTAAATAACAGCTGTCATTCTCTACCAAATTTGCTTTTAGATCAGAATTTTCCTTGGGATTGGAATTGTTGCTTATGTGAAGAATTGATGCGTGGTAGCAGTATTTAATCTTTCAACCCATGATCATGATATATCTCTCCATTTATTTAGACTTTATTTACATTTTTCAGCAATGTTTCATACTTTTCATCATACAAGTTTTGAAGGGTATTTTATTAAATATAACCTATTTCTTTTTGATATTAATATATTTTATTTTCTGATTTCAATTTCCAAATGTTCATTGAAATTATATAAAAATACAACTGATTTTTCCGCATTGACTTCAAAGTCTGGCACTAACTTATTAGTTTTAGTAGCTTTTAAAATAAGTTCCTCTTTTTTCCTACATACATGATTATGTCATCTGTGAATAAATTCAGAGTTTTCTTTCTTTCTTTCCAATCCATATGCCATTCATTTTCTATTCTTGAATTATTGCACCGGATAGGACCTGTATTTACTAGACATGGTGAAAATGCGTGTACTTGTTTCCAATCATGAGGAAAGCAGGTAGTCTTTCATGAGTAAGCATGATGTTAAATCAGTTATCATAGGTGTGTTTTATGAAGTTGAGTAAGGGAGGAAGTAACTTTTTATTCCTAATTTGAAGGGCGTTTTGATCAGACATGAATGTTGGATTTTGTCAAATGCTTATTTACATCTAGTGAGAGAATAACACAGTATTTTTTCTTCTTTAGATTGTTAATATGGTGAATTATATCAATTGATTTTCTAATGTTAAACCAACCTTGCATTACTGGATTAAACACCCTTTGTCAAGATATATTATTGTTGTATGTATTATTGGATTCAATTTATTAAAATTTAGTTTAGAATTTTGGTTCCTATATTCAAGAGATATATTGATCTGTAGTTTTCTTTTTTTGTAGTGCTTCTGTCTGACTTTGGTATCAGGATAATACGGCCTCCAAGTAGGTAAGTATGCCCAACTCTTCAATTTTCTAGAAGAACACACATATAATTTGTATTATTACTTCTTTAAACCTTTGGAATATTTCACAAAAGATGCTTTAGGTCCTGAAAGTAACGTACATTTTAAAGTACAAATCCAATTTATTTAATAGCTATAGGACTATCCAGTTTATCTATTACTTCTTGAATGACCTTTGAAAGTTTGTAATTTCATGTTATTTATCTATTTGTCCATTCAGCTAAGTTATTGAATTTATTAGCATAAATGTTCTCATCATACTTTCTTATTATTCTTTTAATATTTGTAGATATGTTCTCTAATAATACCATCTTCCTGATATCTTGTGTCTCTTCTCTTTTTTTTCTTCCTGATCAGTCTGACCAGAATTTCATCAATTTTTTTTTTCTTCTCAAACAACCAGTTTTGGTTTCATTAATTTTTTCTATAGTGTTCTACTATGTTTTGTACTGTGATGATTATTTTCTTTTGTCTAATAATTTTAGGCACATTTGTTTGTTTTATTTCCCTGTTGTTTTAGGTAGAAAATGGGTCATTAGGCTGAGAATATTCTTTTTTTCTAACATTGGCAGATAGTACTATAATTTTGACTCAACTGCTTTAGTGTTATCCCACACATTCAATATACTGTATTTTCTTATTCATTCTGTTTAGAATATTTTCATATTTCCTTTTTGATTTCTTCTTCAAACCATGAATTACTTATAAATGTGTTATTTAGTTTCCAAATACTGGGGAGTTTTCCAGAGATCTTCATATTATTGGTGTATAATTTAAATTCACTGTGATCAAAGAACAACATTTTATGACTTGAATCTGATGAGAAATCTGCTGTAATTCTTATATTTGTTCCTCTGAACATATAATGTACCTTTTTTTCGGACTGCTTTTATGACTTTTTCTTTATTAATATTTTTAATCAATTTGATTCTGATTCTTTCTTTGTGTTTCTTTTGCATTAATCCAATTTAGAAAGTAACTGATCTTTACATTATCAAATACTCTTTCTGTCCCCTCTTCTCTTTGTTGGAGACTTCAATGACACTTGTATTAAGCAACTCAAATTGTTTCACCTTTTACTAGGCTCTTTTGAATTTTCATTCACTTATATTTTCACCCTCTGTTTCATTTCAGACAGTTTGTATTGCCAGGTCTTCAAATTCACTAATCTTTTACTCTGAAATGCCTTATTTACCATTAATCTCAACTAATGTATTTTTCATCTGACACACAGTAGTTTTCATCAATATTGAGTTTAAAAATTATTTTTCGTGTCTCTACCTAACTTTTTTGAAATATAGAGTACAATTAGAGTAACTGACTATATTTGACTGGTAATTCTGATGTCTGTGCCAGTTTTGGTTAGGTTTAGATCAACTGATTTATCTTTTCATTACCAGACATTATTCCAAATGTTTTACTTTGATTAACTCATTTAATCCTCATAGGAACACTTAGAGATAAGTATAATTATCATCCTCATTTAAGATGAAGAAGCTGAAGGACAGAAAAGTTCAGTAACTTGCTCGAGATCACACAGTTAACATGGAGGGCTGGGATTTGAAACCTAATCTATGCTACACTGCAGCATAAAAGTGAATGTGATGAATGCTAAACAGAATTCAAATAAATTTAAACTGTCAAATTTTTAAAGATTTCCTCAGGGGGTTTTTATAGGATTTTGGTAGAAAGTACGGTTCATTCTTTGTGCTTCAATGATTAAAAAAAAAAAAAATCTAAAGAATCCAGATACTCTGAAGTTCAAAAGGAACTGAAGACAAACTACTTCATAAAAAATGCTATATTATCACAAATTTCCATGTTGATTTGTAAGGCAGTCTATACATAAACAAAGCTTAAAATTTTACTTTGAATGTGTGAAAGGTGATGCATAAAATAGTGACGATGAAGTCACTGTGTACCATCTACCCTCATTCCCTTAAAGTAGCCTCCTAAAATATTTTATTGAATAGCATGAAAAACAAGATAGTCACTCTTTATGATTTATGGACCTATAAAGATACTAATCACTGATTCGACTTATTGTAAAGAGGAGTAGATATCAAGTGTGAGAGTTGAATTAACTTTCTAATGTAGTTTTTGAACTTATAGACTGTGGACTCCATACTAGAGCGCATTTAGATTAGAGTCCAAAGCAAGGCTCTCATAGTGTGAGAGCTTTGAGTTCTGTGTGTGGGTCCTGCCCTTGTCACTTACAAGGTGGTGTGACATGGGACAAGTGGCTTAACCTCTGGGATCTATGCTATTTATCTACAAAATGAGACTTTTGATAATACCATTCTCTACATAGACCTCATTATTTGGGACTCACATCAGGCAAACACCTTGATGCCACAAAGAAAGCAGCCAATAGCTTATGAATTTTAAGCCAATGGGTTGCCTTTTAATTCACAGCCTTAAACAGATAAACAAATAAAATTGTTTCCCTTGAAACCAAACAGAAAAATGTCTCGTATCCTTCACCACCACAGTAGGTCCCACTGCCCTTTATAGCATTTGCTATCAATTTTCTCATCCTCCCCCCAATTCTGATACTCTTACTTTCCATAGTCTAATTTTCAGTTGCATTCACTAGTGTCTACAAAGTAAAAGTAGTGGAAATCCATAGCATAAATTGAGTCTATTTGCCCTTGACCTCCATGTGAGGCTGGAATGAACCCCATTTCCTGCTATCTGACACCCAAGGCATTCATTTGAAACTTACATTCATATGGTCTCCTATAGATCCAAGCATCTCCTTAAATAGTTCACGTCATGTCTGTCTCTCAATCCCATTGGATACTGTGGTTTCACTAATAGGAGGGCAAGCACTCCCTTAATTTCAGGAAGGGCAGTGGTGTGTGTGATATTCTGGACTGGAGGGTGGGGAGTGAGGAACTGCTGTCAAAGTAACACAGGCATGGATTTTAATCATCCTGTAGCCTCATTCTCTCTGGAGAATTTTTATTTGGCTGCCTTCATGCACCTGACCTCTTCTTTCTCTCCTTCTTCTACACGTTCATCCCCAAATTCTCCTTCATTTTTTTAAACTGGGGTATAGTTGCTTTACAATGTTGTGTTACTTTCTGCTGTACAGTGAAGTGAATCAGCTATACGTATACATATATCCCCTCCCACTTGGACGTCCCTCCCACCCCCACCCCACCCATCTAGGTCACCACAGAGCACTGAGCTGAGCTCCCTGTGCTATACAGTGGGTTAAGGTATAAAATTTTACCATACTTCCAAGTCATATTCCAAAAATCATATTCTAAAACTCACTTCCAAAAATCATAGTCTTTCTCTTGACATCCATATATGGTTTAATGGATTCACTCTAATCAAAGACCCCTTGGCCTTGAATCTCAGTCTGCTTTCTTTCTCTCCACTACATCCATCTCCTCTGGAAAGGTAATTCGTTGGTTCTACCTACACCCCATGCCCCATCAAGATCTAACTCCCCCTTTCCATTTTTACTGCTATCACATTAACTCAGGCACCTCTTAATATTTCCTTGGAAAATTGCAACTGCTCTGCATATGTTTTTTGCAACTGCTCTGCATATGGTTTTTGCGTGCATAGTTCCCATAAATATTTCTCCACTGAAGATAACCTACAATACAACTTTAATCATGTTACTCTGCTGCTTGAAAACTTTCATAAGCCTTAATGTTTAATAAATAACATATGTATTCTTCAAACAAAAATTCCAGACACTCCTAAGTGCAACATCCATTTCCAAACTAATGGTCCACTGCTTCCCTACTAGGGCCCATGCTTCGTTTAAATTGGCTTATTGAGTGTTTTATCAAACATGTCTGGAGCTTTTCTTAATGCCCATGCTTTGAACCTTTCTTCTCATACTTTTTACTTCTTATCTGGGTTCATGATTTGCATTTTGTACAGTCTTCATCTGCCTTACGGATTGAGATTTTAAATAGACAGACTACATCTTAACCATCTGTGTGTCTCAGTAATCTGAAATACCTTATAAGTGGCAAATGCTTAATAAATGTTTATGCAATGCAGTGTTATCTATATAATCTCATTTTGGTAGTTATTGCTATATCTTTACAATGAGGCAGGATGTATATAAATTTCAACTGGTTTAATAGCTCACTTCAACTACCCTTAACATTCTTCTCATTATTTAAAAAATAGGGCTTCCCTGGTGGCGCAGTGGTTGAGAGTCTGCCTGCCGGTACAGGGGACAAGGGTTCGTGCCCCGGTCCGGGAAGATCCCACATGCCGCGGAGCGGCTGGGCCCGTGAGCCATGGCCGCTGAGCCTGCACATCCGGAGCCTGTACTCCGCAACGGGAGAGGCCACAACAGTGAGAGGCCCACGTACCGCAAAAAAAAAAAAAAAATCGTGTTACAGACATGAATTTGAAATGTTACTAACTTACATATGTAATGACGTAATGCTATTTCTCTAGAACTAAAATTATATTAGTGCAAATTCCCTTGCTGGAATATCTTCCGTATCTTCCGTGTGACTTCTACATGGCCTTATCTCTTTTCTAATCCTTTCTTTCTTCTTATTTCTTCTTCTTTTTCTCAATTAGCATTAGTCTTGTCAGAGACATGCTATTTTAGAACTCATCCACACTTTCATGAAATATTTGGAAATAATGATTTTCACACTATTGTTACATTCCTCTACTTTTACTATTATTATTTGAAAATTTCTCAGAGGCGTGTATATTTAGTAAACAATGTTTGC
Organism: Neophocaena asiaeorientalis asiaeorientalis; assembly: GCF_003031525.2. Taxonomy (NCBI): domain Eukaryota; kingdom Metazoa; phylum Chordata; class Mammalia; order Artiodactyla; family Phocoenidae; genus Neophocaena; species Neophocaena asiaeorientalis. The sequence goes on along the minus strand of NW_020175446.1, from coordinate 799,323 downwards.
ACATGTTTAGAATTCTGAGAGGTAAAGTTAGAACTTTAGGACACAATACATGAACAGGAGTGCTACTGCCCGAGATTTGGAGGGCACGACAGGAATGCCCTTCTCCTCTTCGTCACCTTCACACTTGGCACTGTCCTCACATGCAGAGAACACTCAAAAAAAGAGCAGTTACATTGAACTGCTCAGGGCATTTAAAAAATAGTAGACTGACGGGCTGTACTCACATTTTTGCTACACTGACTTGCTGAGTTCTAAACTCAACCTTGACCATTTCATGCCTGGTTTATAACACCTGCTCCAATGAACAGCAGCTGGGTAATAACTTACAAAAACATAAGTTGAATTAGAAAGCAGTGAATCTTTGGACGCTCCCCATTATGTGCTTAAAGGTTTTTAAAAAAACCAAGCCTAGCACACAATTGCCATTAGGACCTCAATTAATAAGTGTAGTATAGGAGGGTACAAAAGAGTTAAATATATGTTTTTACTTGTGAACTTGTAATGTCTTAAATAAATGTGAATGCTTCAGGTCAGAAATCATGTTTTTCCTTTAATGGAGATATGAATTCATAACTTACATAGCGATGTAAATATGACAGCTACATAACATTGGTTGAAATTACTAGGCTACGTTTTGGTTACAAAAAGCAGCACTTTATGCAAAGAGTGAAAAAGAAAAATCAACACATCAAGTATAGTCTATACTAATTACCACACATTGTACCTAATTGTGTGACTAATAAGTGCAGTGTCATCGCTAAAAAATATTCACCCCTCTCAATTTAGCCAAAACAATGCAAAATATTATGTAACTGACCTGTTCAACAGGTCTTGTGAACCTTTCCTTGAAGACGTAAGGTAGAGAAGTGTTTTAAAGGAGCTTACACTTGAACTTCAAAGGAAATGAAATCATACATTCTGGTTTATATTCTGAAAGCTACAGCATTTATTACTCTCATACACTGGATTTTTCAATTACTTCCCTTATCTGCTCTCATCCCTCCAAAGAACATATTCCACAGACTATTTCTGAATATTCTGAAATCCTTATTTCTGAAATGTCAACATGGGGAACTGAAAAAGCTTGGCCACATCTAGGAGACAGGTCACACAGATGCTCACCCAATTTTGCTATCGACTAAGTAAATTTTGTCAATGTTCTTCTCCACTTGTGTTTCAGGATTTTCACCCAAATGATGAGGCAGATGGATTCGGGAATTTCTATTGTTCTTTGCAACTCAAAAGTTATGATGTTTTCAATCTCTCAAACCTGGAAAGGTAGCTAGGAAATAGTACTTAACCAAAATACTGACTTCTTTAGGTTTTGATAGAAAAAGAGTCAAATGTGGAATTACCTTGAAACAACTTATTTAACCTAAGAAATACAAGCGATGTTAGAGACTGCTACATTTTCTACTAACATCCATCCACCCCTCTGAGTTTGAGCTTAGGACATAACCACAGCTGGAGACCACATCTCATAGTCTCTGTGGCAACTGGATGTGGCCCTGTGACAAAATGCTTGCCAATGGAATTGGAGCAGCATGGACATGACCACTGTTTCTGGGTTAGGTCACTGATAAAGGAATATATATGCATGTCTTGCCCCTTCTTTCTACTAGCTGGGAGTTATTGAGAGTTTTTAGAGCAGCTGCCTTGAACCAGAGAAGGAAATCTATAGCCTGAATAGCCTTCATTGGGATGTGCCTTGAGAGAAAAAAATTTTCCATTTTTTAAGCAACTGAGTATTGAATATTTTTTTTACACCAGTTAAGCTGCTATGCTAATACAGGCAATCACAAGGAAAAACAAAAATAGAAAATTATTTAGAATAATGAGCAGTTTCTAATCAAAATTCAATTATCTCAGATGTAGTAATTTAATACCCAATGGCTATCTGTCTATGGATCTATTACTTTATTCCTTTTCTGAGGAAACAAACTTACTAGACAAAAACGAATGCATACAGAATTAACAGAATGACCTAGAAAATGTGGGACTTCTAGAGGAATGCGGGGGATATGCCAGACTCACTGAGAACCGCACTACATCTTTCTGTGAGCCTCTGATTTATAACACCAAGAACAATGGCCCAGCAGACACAGATTCAGCCAAAATCCCAGCTCGTCCATCTGGGCACATCACAAAACCACAGAGCCCCAGTTTTGTCATTTATAAATTAGAAACTCTGAAAAACCATTGCCCAATTCACAGTGCTGTGATAAGGGGGAAATAAACTTATGTCTGCTAAAGTTAATTGGAAATTGTCATTTTAGAGCAGGGCTTCTCACATGGGATTGAGTAGCAGAATCATCTGGAGGGCTTGTGGGGCCCCAACCCAGAGATTCTGACTCATTGGGTCTGGGCTGAGGCCTGAGAATTTGCATTTATAATGCTTCCTTATTCCTGCTTTGGTTTGTTTTTGTTTTCCTAGCTTCTTAAGGTGGTAGATTAGGTTACTGACTTGAAATCTTGCTTATTTTTTAATATAGTTGTTTGTAGCTATAAATTTCCCTCTTAGCACTGCCTATGTTTATAACTGTCATGTCTACTTGACAGATTGACACTTTTATCCTTATAAAATTTCCATCCTTGTCTGTAGTATCACTTTTTGTCTCAAAGTCCAGCTATTGTGGCTGGTACAAGCATAGCCACTTCCAGTTCTTCTGATATTCACATCTGTAGTATTTCCTTTCCATCTTTATTCTTTCTACCTGGTTGTGCTTTTCTTTTTTTTTAACATCTTTATTGGAGTATAATTGGTTTACAATGGTGTGTTAGTTTCTGCTTTATAACAAAGTGAATCAGCTATACATATATCCCCATATCCCCTCCCTCTTGTGTCTCCCTCCCACCCTCCCTATCCCACCCCTCTAGGTGGTCACAAAGCAGCGAGCTGATCTCCCTGTGCTATGTGGCTGCTTCCCACTAGCTATCTATTTTATGTTTGGTAGTAGTGAATACTAAGTCAGGTCAAATAACTGACAGGCCTTGAAAGCAGATTTTCCAGGGCACTATCAGGTCTAATAATAGCACTGCTCTGAGAGTGGGACTTTGAAAGACATTCAGCCCTGTTTTTACTCCTCTAGAGGGGGTTTCTTTCCTAGTTTTCAAGGATACCATGTTGCTGGAGAGGGGGGATGGAAATAAAGCACATTAAAATGCTGCAAAACTCACTTTGTTTTTACAGAGATTCAGCTGTCCTTCTTGAAAACAAAATGGTCCCCAGATTATCGTAAGCTTTTGGTTAATTTCCAGATACCTGAAAATGTTGATTCTGTCAAACTTTGCCACTGTCCTCAAGTCTTCTGTGAAGGAGGTAACTTTTATAGGTCCTTACTCCACCATTTCTGATGACATAATTTAACAAGTAAAATTTGTATATCTGTGTTCACAAGTTAGCTCTTGAAACCAACAGTTTAGATATAAAATAGTGTATCATTTCATAAGGGTATGTAAATCTGAATACAAGCTCAAATGAGGAATGGGAAAATAAGAGATTTTCTCCTGATAATAAATAATAATTAGATACCTTCCTTCATGAAACTCACTACTATTTCTGGTAATGTATACATTTTAGCAGCATAGTTATCTAGGTTAAATTTCTAGGACTTAGTTGAAGCATGTCTCAACTACTAGCTGTATTGGACACTGAAATGTTTCAAGATCGCATTCAACTCAAGTGTTAGTTTAAACCTCCACCAAGGAAGCCATGAATAAATGTAGATCACATATGCTGGTTGAGTAACTGCATTTTAAACACAGAATGATTTTGATGACACCATCCTGTATTTAGCCTGAACACCTTACTTTTCCCAGGAACTCACTCCTCATGTTGTTAAGTATACCTTTCTGAATGTATTTACTTTATAAAAAGGAAGGACTTGATTTCATTTCCAATATCACAGTCACACTACTGCTTCAAGTTATTTCACATCACTGGCAATATTTGGACAATAGAGGCATCACTTTAAGATACTTGAACCTTATTCTACACTCCTGAATTCTGTCCGTTCCCCTATTACATCAACCTTATTTCCTAAATTCCTCTGCATATACATTCTGAAATAATTTTCTTATGATGTGCTGACATAGTCTGAGATTTTATATTGTGCTCAATTTAAGTAGTTCATATTCCCTGGAACCACTTTTAGCTGTACCACTCATTGTCCTTCTTATCAGCAAGCTGCAGACTTGGTCCCAAAGTTCCTGTTGAAAATTATATTCTCTGGTTAAGAAATATTCCATCTCCTTTGGAAATTTAGAGGATACCTGTGAGGTTTTGGACTTTAGAAAAAATCTTTATATTGTCTTAGTGGTTTCAGTCCCCAACTGGATGTCATGAATTTTAATTACAGCCTAAAACTATATGTTTTTTTCTTTATGCTACTCCATTGAAGACTGACAATTTAACACAATTCTTTACTACTGTCATTTTACAATTTATTTCATATTTCTATATCACAAGATGGCATATATAAAATAATTTGACTTTTTTTGCATTAGGACATTTCTATGGGATTTTTAGAAAGACAAATACATTTCTTTTTTTTTTTTGCGGTACGTGGCCCTCTCACTGCTGTGGCCTCTCCCATTGCGGAGCACAGACTCCGGACGCGCAGGCTCAGCGGCCATGGCTCACGGGCCCAGCTGCTCCGCGGCATGTGGGATCTTCCCGGACCGGGACACGAACTTGTGTCCCCTGCATCGGCAGGCGGACTCTCAACCACAGCGCCACCAGGGAAGCCCTACATTTCATTATTAAACCTTTCTTATAAGAAACTCCATATTTGCAGACTGTGTGGTATGTAGTGCCAATCATACTGGTTGAAAGTAGGTTAGAGAGTGTTTTAATGCAGACAGTAATTTATTATGCCCTATTCTCTTCTTTAATTTCCACTTTTTCTCTTTCCCTTTACATGGGTCCTTTCAATCAGGTTTTAAACAGATTCAATTCTATCTCATTCTTGAAAGAAAAGAATGGGGAAAAAATAGAACCCTTTTATATACTACATTCGGTTCCACACTCCCACTCCAAAAGCTGTGTTTTTACCTTCATCTCAATAGCCACACTTCTTAAAAATCATCAACATTCAGTGCCTATGTTCATGCATTTCCCGTGGTCAGGCACAAACTGCAATCCCACTCGCTGTACCCTTACCATTTCACAGAAACCGCTCTCTCTGACCTCCCCTAACCACCCAACTTTCTTAAAGCAATTCCCTCCCTTGGCTTCTGGGACAACCAACTTCCTGACTGCCAATCAGCTACTTCACCTACTTTCCAAAATCCTCTTCCGTTGGCCACGTAAGAAGGTCTATGTTCATCAGAGTTTTGCCCCATATTCTCCTTATAGCCTCCTCACCCTACATGAAGACTTGATGCCTTCTATTACTATTTACATGAAGACAGACACTGTAATGCATGTCCAGATCCCTCTCCCGAGCCCACAAGCCATCCCCACTTGGTATCGCATAGGCTTGCACATCACATACTCAAAGGGTCATTTCCTTTCCAAACCTGATTCATTCCCCCTGCCATGTTAAAAATTTCAATAACTACCACCTAAGTACCTAATAATCTATGGTAATAATATCTTGGGTAAGTACTTTATTTCCTCTCCCTCCTTCAACACACCTAACAAATTGATCACCATGACTTGTTGTTTTGTTTTTGTTTCTTTTTTTTGCAGTACGTGGGCCTCTCACTGTTGTGGCCTCTCCCATTGCGGAGCACAGGCTCCGGACGCACAGGCTCAGCGGCCATGGCTCACGGGCCCAGCCGCTCCACGGCATGTGGGATCTTCCCGGACCAGGGCACAAACCCATGTCCCCTGCATCGGCAGGTGGACTCTCAACCACTGCTCCACCAGGGAAGCCCACCATGACTTGTTTTATATTAGCTCCAAACAGTTCCTAAATTAATCTACTCTTATGCCCACATCCACTTCCTAGTCCATGTTGCTTCTTTCTTGATCAGGTTACAACTACAGCCTCTCACCCACTCTCCACTTCTTCAGTACTGCTTTTTCCAACAGTCATAGAAATTCTTTTTTAAACATCTGAACATATCACTCTCGTTGTTAATACCCTTTAGAGAGTTTGCATTCATCTTCCTTTTATCAATACCTTTATTGTGGTTTACAAGATTTAACCACTTTTCACTATCCAATCTTACTTCCTTTTTTTCCCCACTGATATTGATACTATTTCATTTCTGGGATGCCATCAAGTCTTTTCTGGCTTCTTGGTCTTCATAACCTGTGTTCTATACCTGCAGGTGTATTACTATCACCCTTGTTATTTGCTTAAGTTTTAACTTAACTTTCTGCTTAGACACTACTTCCTCCAGGGAGGTCACTTTGAGCCCTAACATCTGGGTTTGATACACCTGTGTCAGTAAGTACATTTTGTTTTAAGCAACAGATGTTTATGGCATCATTTGAAAAGTGACGAAACAGGTTCAAGGTTATGCTTCTAGGAAAAAGTTCCAAACTACACCATAGAAATGGCCTGATGAAGAGACTGCTGTTACGGTTGCTGCTGCCTTGAAAACTGGATGCTGTAATTTGTATTGATCTCAGATTCACCTCTACTGCTCCCACCACTTCTGCTCCCACAGCTCCCACCACTTCTGCTCCCACAGACCTAAGGTCTAGACTGTGAACTTTCCCTGGTCACACCTGAATATGGGAGGTCACCACTTCCCCCCCACATTCCACAGTGAAACCCACAGAGAGTCTCTCTCAATTTGCTCACTTCCAGCTGGTTCCTTATAAAAACTGTTCTGATTGGTGGAGCCCAGAATGAAGATTTGAGTTGCAGTTTTTAGGAAGGCTGAAGAAGCAAGCTCTCAAGGTTCTACCTGAGGCTGTTGGAACTTATAAAGCTGAAAATTTTCCCCAAATATTAAGGGTGCTCAGAAGGTTCTGCTCAACCAGAAATCGTGATCAATATTCACTGTAATTGACGGCTGCCCTCTCAAAGCACTGTTCACACGGTGTTGTAATCTCCTGTTTATGTGTCCGCTTCTCACACTGCTCGGGAAACCCACTGAGATCCAGGACCAGGATCAGCATTCACTGTTCCATCCACAGTCATCAGCCCAGAAAGCTGTAGCTACCATTTCTCCCTCCTCCCCACGCCCCCACTCCTACAGGAGACCACAAGAGACCGCGCAAAGGGAAAATGGTGAATCTGCAAACAGCCATGCTTACCAGGGTTCTTTCCTCATGCTGCTCTGGGGCAAAGAGGAAGGAATGGTCTCAAATCCCAGATGTTGATAGTGTTTTAGGAGATTAGATTATGACACCAGAGGGACATGGGCCAACAGTGACCCCAACCTGCATCCCCTCTTCCAATACCCTAGGAGTTCTCTGTGGTGAGGGGCACAGGGACAGGCCAGCCGTGCTGTCCTGTGGAAATCTGTGCCCGTGCAAACAGGGGGCCGGGAGAATGGCTGCCCCTTTGCCTTCACAGCACCATCCCTAAGAGTCTCAGTCCCATCAGTTTCTGGCAGTATTAGTGAGATACTGAGCTCTGCCCTGTACGCAGGCACTGTTCTAAAGTATTGGTCATCAGCAGTATTACCTATATTATTAAATGTGTGGGTTTATAAAATCCATCATTAAGAAAGAGAGATAGAGTTCCATCTACCTTTCACCAAGACTGAAAAATTAAAGCTCATCTCCATAGTGTCTGCTTTAGTGGATAGCAGTGTTTTTCCTGGCACGCTGGTCACTAAGTTATGCTAAATGTTTAAGAAGTTATTAATTTCTGGCTTCTATGCCACCAGTCTACTGAAACTATTCTTCTGAAACTGCATCCTAGTGTCCTCCATGTTGTCAAAATCAATCATGGTAAGTTTTCTACTTGATGTCCATGAACTCTCTATTACACCTGACATGTTGATGTTACCTATTAAAATATCCTACTTCTTTTTCTCCCATTAGCTGCTTTTATCCTGATTCATGTGCACAGCCTTTCCTGGTTTTCTAGGCTTTGTGCTTCTTTCCTACCCCTTTCATCGCTGTGTTTTGCTGGTTTTGCCCATCTCTTAAAATGAGCATGCTTGGACATTTCATCAATACTTGTAGTTTTCAGCAATGATCTCACCACTCTTTACTCTTCATCCACCCGTATTCTGACCTCTAGGCTCACATGCTGATAAGAAGCTTCAAAAAAAAAAAAAAAAAAAAAAAAAAAAAAAAAAAAAAAAAAAAGAAGCTTCACATGCATATTGGGAAGATCCAATGGAATGACCCACAGCTCCCTAAGCTCAGTACGCTCTTTCTTTCCCTTTTTTTTTTTTTTCGGTACGCGGGCCTCTCACTGCTGTGGCCTCTCCCGTTGCGGAGCACAGGCTCTGGACGCGCAGGCTCAGCGGCCATGGCTCACTGGCCCAGCCGCTCCGCGGCATGTGGGATCTTCCCAGACCGAGGCACGAACCTGTGTCCCCTGCATCGGCAGGCGGACTCTCAACCACTGCGCCACCAGGGAAGCCCACAGTACGTTCTTAAAGGAGCTCTGCACTTGTCTCTCAGTATCTCTCATCTGCTTTGTTGCAAATGCCTCTTACTGGTGAGCTTGATCACTGAGTTGCTCCACTCAGATCTCCACAGTTCAATGTGATTTTGCTAAAATACACGTATGTCTCTACTATTTCTCTGACTGAAATGATTCAGTGGCTCCCTGTTGCCTATAGCAGAAATCACAAGTGCCTTGTCTTGGTCTATTGGGTAGGATTATAGTGAGCTGTAAGAAACAGACACCCATAACGACGTGAGATTTCCTGCCCTGATGAATATGGCATCACATGGCCTTTCGTGTTTGGCCTATCATGTCTATGACTTCTATTATCAAGGGGACTTCATGATCTGGGATGTCTGCTCCAGCTGCAGCCATCAATTCCAATCCCGACAGCAAGAAAATAGGAAGTGGAAAGAGGAACGGGCTTCCCCTGTAAAGGACACCTCTCAGGAAGCACCGATCCCATCTGTGTCTGTCCCATTGACCAGAAATTGGTTCCATGGACTGAATATTCAGAAGGAAGGCTCAAAGTGTCATCTTTATTGTGAAATCCATGCATCCAGCAGACTTTTGGAAGTCCTTTCACTATGGAAGGAGAGGAGAGTGGGTAGCGGTGGACGGCTGGCAACCCTGGGTGCTGTCCCCACACTTTGGCCCCTTCACTGTGTAAATGATTCTGTCCACGAAAGGAACACTTGTCTCCTCAAAACCACTCGGTTGTTGCATACAATTCACCTGGGGTCTCAGTGACGGGCTTATATGAGCTCCTCATGGCTGGTTGTGGCTACTTATGGTCTAAAAATCTATATCTGAAGTACAATTTTGTTTAGCCCCACTAGTGGTGTCTGAATAAGATAACTACAACAGCAATTCTCTTTTTGGAAGATGATACTAGGAAACATAACAGTAGTCATTTGTCAACAGGAACCATCAAGAGTCTTAATCCTGTCTCCTCCAGTGGGCTCCTGGCTACCATAAGGCCATTTTATTAAATGAAATTCTTTTAAGTTATTCTCTAGAATAAATCAAAGAGGTTTAATTTTTTTCCCATGGGTTATGTTCTTGGCTAGACTGGATTTTCTGGGTTTTGCTAGGATCCTTCATTACCTTTTAATTACATCATTTTTTCATATATGCCACACCATTTAAAAACAAACAAGCATTGGAAAATGGAATATTATTCAGAGGTAAAAGAAATGAGCCATCAAGCCATGAAAAGACATGAACAAAACTCAAATGCATATTCCTAAGTGAAAGAAGGCTACATACTGTATGATTCCAACTATATGACATTTTGGAAGAGGCAAAACTATAGAGGCGGTAAAAAGATCCATGGTGGCCAGAGGTTCAGGGGTAGGAGACAGCTAGGTGAAGCACACAGGATTTTTAGGGCAGTGAATCTACCCTGTATGGTGGATACATGTCATTATACAATACCTTTGTCCAAACCCACAGAATGAGTACCAACAGTGAGTCCCAATGTTAACTATGGACTTTGGGTGATTATGACGGATCAATGTAGGTTCATCAATTATAAGAAATGTACCACTTTCATTTGAAAAAATTACCTGATTTGTGTTTAATTTTCATCAATTTCTTTTGCTATGAGTTCACATTCAATAATATTTTCCTCTTCCACATCTAATCTACCAAATATCCTAACCAGAATATTTTTATGTTTTTAATCTTTTGAATTGTGATTTAAATGTTTTCTTTTCCATGATTCTATCTCATTTTAAAATACGTGAGATACAATTATAGTAACTATTTTAATATTCCTTTTTGCTAAATGACATCTGTATGAATTCTAGATTGGTTTTGATTTTTTTTTTTTTTTCTCCTCTTTAAGGATTACATTTTCTGCTTCTTTCCACGCCTGGTAATCTTTTATAGCATGTCAATTACTGTGAATTTTACTTTGTTGTTGGCTGTATATTTTGGTATTCCTATAAATATTCTTGAGCCTTGTTAGAGAACGCATTTAAATTACTTGCAATGAGTTTGATCCTTGCTGTTATTGCTTTTAATATTTCTTTAGGTATTACCAGAGCAGAATTTAGTCTAGGGATAATTATTCCCCAGCACTGAGCCAAGGCTGGTCTGTGTGTTCTACTTAATGCCCCATGAATTAAGCAGTCTTCCAATGTGGCTGGGGGAGAGCAGGCACTGTCCTCAGCCCTGTGTTAGTGCCGAATGACTACTGTTCCCACTCAATCCTTCAGGTGGTTCTTACTCTGGCTTTCAGTACTTTTCTCACATGCATGTGCTTTACAGCCTTCAGCTGAACTTTCCAAAGGGCCATCTGCAGAGCTGCATACTTCTTTCTCCCCTCCTTTGCTCGGTTCTGTGAATTTTAGCTGCCTTGTTCTCTTTGGACTCTCAGCTCTGCCCAGTTCCTCCCTCTCTGTGCTATGGGCTGGAGACTCACTCAAGTCGGCTCCTGGGGTGACCATACGGCCCGACTGATTTGTTTCCCATCCCTCAGGGATCACTGACCTATATTGCCTGGCGTCCAGTGTCTTGAAAGCTCATGTTTCATATTATTTTGCAAAAAATATTCATATATTTTGTGGTATTTGGCTTGCCTGATTTAATCTGGAGACTGCCATTAGCTTCTTGATCACCTATCATTGATGTTTTTATTTTTGGTGGAACAAATTTAATAATACCCATGTTGCTGGCCCAACGCTTTAGCACTAGGGATACTACGTTTTATTACCCCACCCCCGACTCCTCTGGCTCAGGTCCCCAGGCAGCAGCAGCAGAAGTCAGGCTGTGACTCAGGCCCAGTAATCACCTGAAGCAAACCCACGGGAAGTTCTGGAATTATCATGGCCTTTCATAATTGCCTACGGTTGCAGGCTACCCAAGACTTTATACTTCCATATTGATCAACAGCAGATGTGAAATGCTCTGCGAAAGGGCATGACCTTGGGAAAGATGGATCTCAGCAGTTGAGGCAACATCCTCAGGGGCTGAAAGTAAAACTGTCTGCTGCTGGTACAGCCAGCGCCGGCATCAAGTCCTTATGGACTAGGAATCCAGGTGGAATATCACAGATTGTGCCACACTCATGTACTTTAAAGAATGGCTTTAACATTTAGAGATGCGTAGCTTCCAGAAGATGATGAGGAAGGAGAAAGGAACTTTTGTGAGTCAGTTTCAAAAATTTGAAGATTAATCATATAGCAGAAGGATTACAGTTTTCTATTAATGCATAAGTGTATCTCAAATTTCAGATCTAGAAAATATGTCTAAAGCAAAGGGTGTGCCCGTCAGTGATAAACACTGACTCAGCCACTTGACAAAATCCATAATGTTAAATGCTGACATCCAGTAGGAAATCGGACTTCAGTGCATTTAAGGTCCCTTGCGACGCTAATATCTCTTCTTCCGGTTTGATTTTCTCCCCTCTCATATGCTGTGTTCTTTCTGGGATCTTGTAATCTTTACATGGTGATGTATAAAGATTTATGTAAGTAAACAAAAACTGCATTCACTTGTTACTCGCCTCCACTGAACTGAGCCAGGTTCCCAGGTCTTCTCTTGTTCCTTGAGCAACAACAAATGTCTCCTGCTCTTGTTTCTTACCCAGTCATTACCACTCCCAGGCGAACATACCTAGGGGCAGTGCTGAATCCCCCTGCCGTTAAATCTCTCTGTGTGTGAATTCTTTTGCTTCTACCTGCTTTGTTTTGACATGTATATTTTCCTTTGGGACCCATGTTCAAGAAAAAGTAGAAAATCCTGGGTTAAAAAATATTGCCTCAACCCCTTCTACAATGCTGCCTGGTCTTCACTTTCTATCCAATGGTAAATTTATAATGATCCTTATGATTGTCCGTGGGCTCTGGTAGTCTTGAAGGAAAGCATTAAGATACACATCTAAAAAGAGACAAAAGACTTTTCTGTTTGTAAAGTCACTCATAATACTAAAGACCTGGATCACCCTAATGAAATAACTGGAGATGCACTACAAAATGGTAGATGTTGCTTCCACGAATAGGTTAGATTTCACAGTATATTTGAGAATATTTTAATACCACAAGGACTCTTGATAATTTACATCCTAAACTCTGAGCAAAATAAATATTATTTTGAATGTTTTTATATAAACTAAAAATACTGCTAAATTATAACTGCATTTCATAAAATACATTTGTTTCTGGATCTATGAGGAAAAAAATAAAGTAGAGATTCCTATTCTAAAGTAAGGAATGTCTTCCAATGTGGAATCTGCCATTACATCTGGCACTTTGGAATGACAGCCAACTTGAGACAAGTAGTAAGGTTTTGTATGAAAAATTACAAAATTCTGTCCCCCCAAAAGTAGTAAATAAACGTTTCCCAGGTTTTAAAGACTTAATCTGGTTTTTAAAATGTATTGAAAGCATCTTTTTGAATATGGGGTTCTACATACCTGCCCCACCCCCGCTGTTTTTCCAGTAGGAATACATTCCACATTTATACATCTTATTTGTTAGGGGACAATCTGCTACTTCCTGGGAAAAATGATATACAAATGGTAGCATCTTCAGAATTGCATGCTTTTACCACAGATAAATTTCCTGGAGAACTTACATGCAGATGAACTGCATATCTGAGGATTTTTTCCCCAACATCGGGAAATCCATAAAGAAGAGATTTTCTTTTTTTGCTAATGTAAAAAATCTGATCTTATATGAATGCTTTAATCTTAAATATTTCAATATTTCATGATGTTTTTAAGCATTTATTATATTATTTTGAGGAATATTTGCATCTTTCAAGTTGACAACTTAGCTAAATGCATCTCCTAACAATTTAAGCTCTTAAAATATCACATATTTATCAAATGTATTCTATGTGATCTGCATTAATCTAGCTACAAGACATGGTAGATTAAAAGTATTATTTAAAGAGTTAGAGACACAAGAAATCTAGCTATTTTCTTGCTCTAATATTTTTGTTTACCTGACGATGAAACTAAGACTCAGATATATTATAAAATTTCAAAATTCATGAACAGTATAGGATTAAAATCATTTCTTGAAGGACAGGGAGAATTTGCATAGACAAAAGTTAATGGCCCTAGGGAAAAGGGGACACCCAGTAATTACTTGAGGGCACCACTGGACACATTGGTCTGTGTCAGCATTCATACTCGGACACCTGAAACGTCTTCATTTCTCCCTTCTGCACTGAGGGCATATGGGGACCAGGCAACAGATGAAGTGCTGGCTAAGCTCCGTCTACCACAGGCCCACTCAGTCCACAGACCTACCTGACAGCTAGTTCTTCAACTCCTAAATGAGCAAACAGAATAGATATGTTTTTGAGTATGTCACCCTTTCCATGTTGGGCCTTCACCTGGTGGCTTAAAAGCTATTATATATAGAAGACCAAGTAGAAGCTTATGAAACTTGCCCTCCCTCACCCCAGTGGAGCCGAGACCGTAAATCAGCAGCAGTATTCTCTCCCTTGGACACCCTTACAGACATAAAGGGTATAGGGTGGTGCCTGTCAGTTTGCCACTTAAATTACCAGTCAGATCCTGCAAAACACACGTGGGGCTTGGAGCATGGCAGCATACGTCCGCACGCTTAACCAGGGAGCAGCTGCCACACCTGGCGCTGTCTTTGCTAGAGCAGGTTAACACAGATCACACGGCTGCAATCAAAGAAAGGGATCAGAACGAGTTCACATCCACATGAATAAAACAACAGCACACATTGTGAGTTCCACTCCAAGGCTGGGTTTAATATCCAACCCTCTGCCATAATGTCGTCTGGAGAGACCTGAATTTCCTGATAACCCTACTGAATATCATGTGAATCCACTGAATTGATGGCATCATGCTAATAGATCACAGAAACACATTGGAGGCCGCAGTGAGACAGATGTGTCCCAAAGGGTAGGACACTTACCCCATGCATATTTCGGGTGATGCCACGTTGGCAAAATTTAGGTGTTCAGTGTCAGGGGCATGCTGGAGCACATTACCAAAAGTAAGGGAGAGGGACTTCCCTGGTAGTACAGTGGTTAAGAATCCACCTGCCAATGCAGGGGACACAGGTTCAAGCCCTGGCCCGGGATGATCCCACATGCCGCAGAGTAACTAAGTCCGTGCACCACAACTACTGAGCCTGTTCTCTGGAGCCCGTGAGCCACAATTACTGAGCCTGAGTGCCACAACTACTGAAGCCTGTGTGCTTAGAGCCCGTGCTCCACAACAAGAGAAGCCACCACAATGAGAAGCTGGTGCACCGCAACGAAGAGTAGCCCCTGCTCTCCACAACTAGAGAAAGCCCATGCGCAGTAATGAAGACCCCACACAGCCAAAAATAAATAAATAAATAGATTTTTTTTTTTAAAGTAAGGGAGAAATGATTGAATCATGTGCCTCTCACCACAAAGAAGGTACAACAATGCCTGTGATGGTTAATTCTAAGCACCAACCTAGGTAGTCTATGGTTCCCAGCTGTTTGGTCAAACCACAGTCTCCATGTCCCTGTGAATGATTAACATTTGCAATCAGCAGACCTTGAATAAAGCGGACTACCTTCGGTAACATGGGTGGGCCTCATCCACTCTGCTGAAGGTCTTAAGAGCAAGATCTCTTAGGGCTTCCCAAATATTCCCAGATATTGCCTCAGCTGAAAACAAATGCCTCTCCCAAGGCTATGTTCCCCCCTGGGCAGCTATGTCTCATGAAAGGTCAACGGGGATCCAACAGGACCAGGTTGGGTCACCTCTGAAGGGTCATCTACCCTGGGCTCCCTTGCTGACTGTCAGCCTGGATTGCAGCCCAACTTCTCCCTCAGCCCAGCTCTGCTCCATTCTCTCCCCTCTACATGACTTCACACAAAAGCACATGCTTTTTTTAGCTCATCTATGTCAGAGGTTGATTCCTGGGACTTCAAACTCTGATATATGAAAAAAAATGTTTGTTTTTTTTAAATGAAGATGATAGGCACCAAAATAAGTTAGGAAAATTCTAGTAGAACAAGAGAAAGTAGTTAAATACACCTTAACTAATTCTTATTTCACACCTTAGGCTATTTCAATCCATTCTTGCTTCCATTAGGGTCAGGCAAAATTTTTACCACAGTGGATTCTTTAGTTAATATCATATTCCCAGTGATAATATATTACTTGTCTTTGTTGTCACATCCTTCTTCATACAAAAGCTTTTGTACAGGGACCAGGTAATTTTTACTACAATATAAATATATGCTAAGTCACGCTATGAAAAACTCATTACAAAATTATTTGTCCAAATTTCTGTAGTAACAAATTCTTCACTTCGCAACTCCAGTAAATGGTAAAATGTGAAGCCCGAAACTGTCTAATATACAGGTTATATCCACAAAGAAATCTAGACGTATGAGCACACTTTGAACCTCTTTCTGAAGAGATGCTATAAAAAGGCTGTTTTCTCATTAAAGCTAGGATTTCCACTGTGCTGAGATAAGAGGTGCTGTTACTAATGATCAGAGGTGCACAGTCATAGTCCCTTTGCACTTCAATAAAATTAGCCATTTAAACGGCTATATATCAAAAGAAAGGGTTTATACAGCTTTTCACTTGTGCATTTTTTCAAATAATGTATCTCATTTACAACACCACATATCCAAAACTCCTGTTAAGATTAGAAGTATAACAGTGAGTCCACTGATGATAAGCTTCGTCTCCTAAGGGCTCTCGGGATAAGTAAAATAACGCTAGGAATAGAAGACATACAGGCCTGATGAGTCTCCTTTGCAAACCCAGAGCTACCGTCTTGCAACATTTTGACAAAAAGTAATTACTTCCTTTATTTTGCCCAAGGGCTAAATTTCTAACAAAAAAAAAAGTAAAAATAAAAATTACAGAATACATGTTGAGTTAAATGTGTAAATGGATGGGAAAGCATCACTGCTAAACAGTCATATAAACCGAAACCAAGATTAATTGTGTACTTTTATGCTAAAGTGAAGAATAAGGAGAAGTATTTTCTTTCCATCTAAATTGCTGTTTTAAATTACAACAGATACGCCCAAACATTATGTTGTTTTTAAAATTATGAATAATTCAGTTTGAGTCACAACGTAAAGATTTGAAATAAGAAAAAGAGAGAGAAGTTATATTTACTGATAAGTAGATTTTATTGCAGCAAATGTTATTATCTGAAATAAAATTGTACACCACACATGAGTTATCTAATTCAGGAGTTTATGAAAAATTCTAACTTCCGATTGAAAATCAAGGTTTGTTTAGAGGTTTGGCACCCATGTGTTTTGACTGCCTGTATCTCTGTGGAGATGAAGCAAGAATCACAGTCTTCACGAAGAGAAGCATGGAGAGCAGCAGAAAAGTGTTAGCTCTGCTTGCTTCAGGAGACACGGACGTCCCAACCCAATGGTCAGGAGGTCACACCTGTATAATTCTGAGCCTTAGCTGCATCCCCATGGGGACAAACCTCACACACCTGGATAATTTCATCCACTAATAACCTACACCTTTGGACCCAGAAGAAAGACTCTGGGTCCAGAGGGGGTCTTCTAGAAACCGAGGAGAGGCCGAGAGGAGTTCTGAGGAATGGCCCAGGATGTGCCACCATCCTGAAATTGAGGAAAAATTAATTAATTCCATGAACACCCACTGAAAAGGAATAGGAAGTGCAGAAAGAAGAAAACCAGGTATGTATATTCTCCTGAAAGCCAAGTTTAGAAAGAGTATGAGGGGCTTCCCTGGTGGAGCAGTGGTTGAGAGTCCGCCTGCCGATGCAGGGGACACGGGTTCGTGCCCCAGTCTGGGAAGATCCCACATGCTACAGAGCAGCTGGGCCCGTGAGGCATGGCCGCTGAGCCTGCGCATCCGGAGCCTGTGCTCTGCAACGGGAGAGGCCACAGCGGTGAGAGGCCCGCATACCGCAAAAAAAAAAGAAAAAGAAAAAAGAAAGAGTACGAGGACAGGGAGCTTGGAAGTGAACGAATGCTGATGTGATGTCGATGTAAAACCTGGTAGGAGGAAGAGCAACTTTTGCGATCTGGGGAGGTGAGGTATAGAAATTATTCATATCATTGGCTATAAATGTTTGTTTCAACGGGTATGAACGTGTGACTGGAAAAGCATCAAGAGAAAATGAAAAGTGAAGGCATGGAGACTGAGATAGATAACTCTTGAGGATTTTGTTAGAATTAGGAGTTTGGAGATAGATCTATCAGTTCTGGAAGGGAATGGCTTCACTAGAGAGAGAAAGACTAAAGGTGTCAGAAAACTGAGCAATTTCTGGAACAATCTGGAGCAGATGAAAGAGCACAGGATCCTGTGATAAAATTTAACTGAGAGAGAAGAACCAACAGTTCATTGTGAGAAGGGGGAAGACAAGGTGGGTAGACTGGTCGATTTGATGATGAGAACTTAAGAAAGTTTCCTTTACTGAGTAACTCAGAAGCAAAGTCAACTGCTGAAAGTGAAGAGAAGGAAACAGTTAAATATCGTCATTTTAAAATGTATGAATTGATATGAGGAACAGGGTATATAATGAGACCGCCAGGCAATAGATGAGGTATGTGGTCTGTATGCACTCAGCATATACACTCAATACATATGCTCAAAAACACGTGAATTTTTTCTTCAGCCAAGTTTAGCTTCTGCTCAGATGTAGCCACAGAATAGACAGAGAACTGGATTAAGGAGGCTCTCCTTACATAAATAAAAATTGCTTGCATGCTTATATACATACTTATCACATTATTTTCTATAAAGAAGTTCATTCTGTGCATCCTATTTGTAATTACTTTGTAGTCACTCAGTAAATATCTTGAATATATTTCTGTATAATGTGAAGAAATCTAGAATTACAACTTATACAGTTGTACTGTATTCTACTATATGTATGTTACAAATGTCTTATTACTGGTACTTGTTTATTTCTAACTTTTGCCATTACTAAAATAACAAACTGTCTGTGAATATTTTGTGCATATATTAGATTTTTTTCACATTACATTTCAGGAAATGGAGTTACAGGGTCAAAATGTTTGAATACTTTTGTTTGTAAATAACTATTCTCTACTTCCACTTCTGGGAAGATGGAGTAGATGTACTATTTTCTATTTGTTACACAATGTACAACTAAAAACCCTGAACACTATATATAAAACAAGAAGACTCTGCAAGGTGAAGAGAAGGCAGACCATCTAAGAATCTCAGGACATGGTAGTGAGTTCTGTTTTCTTTTTGCCTCTTGTATCCAAGACCGGAAGCTGAAGAAGCTGGCAGCCCAGAAGTGCTGATGGATACAGAAAGAAATGCCCAACCAAAGCCTGGCCTCTCTAGCTAAATGAAAAGGACAAGGGCAACCTAGGAAAATATAAAACATTAGACAACAATGGCCCTACTCCAGCCAAACACCACAGAAAAAATTATGTGCCCCACACAGCCATGCCTGCAAAGACCACATAGAAAACCTAGACGTCCGCACTTGTGAAGCTGCCAAGCAGCAGCACAGAATGCCAAGGGTGCTGAAATCCCATTCCTGTCACTGGAAACGCACCCCGACGCCCATGGAGTCAGAGGAGAGCAGATGGGCACCTGGACTTCCAGCCCACCTGACAGCAACAAGAAGTTACTCCCCTGCCGCTGAAATGGCCCAGTGGAGACTTAGGACTTTCATTATTATCCAGCAGAGACAAGACAACCCCACTGCAGTGTCAGTGGAAACCACGTGGCAGCTGCAATCCTCCCAGCCCCACAGCAGTACACACTTCCTGGGTGTCAGTGGAAGCTGAGGAGCGAATCTGATCTTCCATCCCCATTGGGCAGTAATGAGGTCTTGTCCCCCATTCCCAACCAGAACACTGTCGGAGGAAGCCTGCTAAAACAGAAGATTTAAATAAGGTCTGGAGCTTCCTAATGCAATTTTTAAATGTACAAGATATAATTCAAAATCTTTATACAAAGAACCAGGAAGATCTCAAACTGAATTTTACAAAAAACGATTAATTGATGGCCATACCATGAAGAGAAAAATGCTGGAATTATCTAACAAAGATTTTAAAGCACTCATGAGTAATGCTTCAATTGGCTGTTATGAAAACAAATGAAAAATAGAAAACTTCAGCAAAGAAATAGACGGTCTCAGCAAAGAAATATAGAGAAGCACCAAATGGAAAGTTTAGGAGTAAAAAATAGAATAACAAAATAAAAAGTGTAGTGAATGAGCTCAAGATCAGAACTGAAGGGACAGAGGAAAGAACCAGTGAACTGGAACATAGAACAACAGAAATAACCCAATCTGACTAAACAGACTAAAATAATGATAGAACAGAGCCTCAGTGTGGGACTACAAGAAGGTTTAATATGCATGTCATTGAAGTCCCAAAAGAGAAGATATAGAGGGTGGGCCTGAAAAAGTACTTGAAACAACGATGGCTGAAAACTTCCCAAATTTGACAAGACACATAATCCTATGTTCAAGAGGTGAGTAAACCCCAAACAGAATGAACCCAAAGAAATCCACATTGACATCATAATTAAATTCCTGACAACTAAAGAAAAATTTAAAAATCTTTAAAACAACCAGAGAAATATCACAATTATCCTATAGGTGAAAAACAATTCAAATGACAATGGATTTCTCATCAGAATCTAAATAATCCATGAGTCAAAGAGGAAGTCTCAAGGTAAATTTTAAAGTACATTGAACTAAGTGAAAATTAAAAACTACAACATATTAAAACTTGTGGAATGCAGAGAAAGCAGTCCTGAGAAGAACATTTATGGCACTAAATGTAGCATCAAATGCATACATTAGAAAAGAGAAAGAGGCTGAAACCAATCAAATCACTTTAAGAACCTAGAAGAGCAAAATAAACTCACAGCAGCCATAAATGGGAAATAATAAAGTAAAAATATAAATCAATGAAACTGATAAAAGAAAAACAATAGAGAAAAATCAAATAGTTGATTCTTTGAAAAGATCAATAAATGGAATGAACCTCTAGTATGATACAGAAGGAAAAAAGCAAGGAAGAAAAATTACTACTATAAAGGAATTCAAAAGGATAATAATGGACTATTCTATGATCAACTCTACACAAATCCATCTGCCAACTAGATGAAATGTGCCACTTCCTTGAAAAACACAATCACCCCAATTAATCTAATATGAAATAAATAGTCCTATAAATCTTTAAAATTTTAATTTGTAATTTAAAACCTGAAACAAAAGACACCTTCAGACCCAGATGATTACAACAGAAAATGCTATAAAAATACAAAGAAAAATTAACACTAATTCTACGTAATCTCTTCCACATAATAGAAGAGGTGGGAATGCTTCCCATTTCATTTTATGAGCTAAAGTTACCCTGATACCAAAACCAGACAAAGTACAAAAAAGTAAATCTACAGACTAACATTCCTTGTAAATATGTATGCAAACATTTTAATATTTTAAATATTTTAAATATTAACAAAATATTAACAATTAAAATTCAATAATATACTAAAAGAATTATACACCATTACCAAGTGTGGTTTACTCCATGCAAGGCTGGACATATATTTAAAACACTCAGTGTAATCTACCAAATTAACAGGCTAAAGAAGAAAAGTCATATGATGATATCATTTAATGCAGAAAAAGCATTTGATGAAATTCAACACTCATTTATGACAAAAATTCTCAGAAAAAAGTAAGACAAGAGGGAAATTTCCTCAACTTTAAAAAGAGCCTCTACAAAACCCACAGCTAGTTTTATGCCAAAATGTGAAAGACTAACTGCTTTCCCCTTCAGATAAGAAACGAGGCAAATGTGTCCACTCTCACAACTCCTGTCTTCTTAGTCTTGGAACTTCTAGCCAGTGCAATAAGGCAAGGAAAGGAAATAAAACACAGACATATCAGAAAGGAAGCAATAAAATTGTCACTATTTGTAAATATGTCTACATAGGAAATTCCAATAAAAACTGGGATAGAAAATTCTAATAGAAAATAGAAAATTTTCAGATGCATGTACATAGAGGATTATCCACATAGATTGTCTACATGTATTCTCAGGGAATATACAAACAAAAACAAAACAGAATAAAAACTCCCCTGACGAGTAGATGAGTACAACAAGGTTGCAGCAAAATGTATAAACATACAATATTAATTGCACTTCTCTATACTAGCAATGAACATGTGGACACTAAAAATGCAATACCATTTATAACTGCTCAAAAATACCCCAAATACTTAGGTGTAAGCCTAACAAAACATGATGTACATGAGTTGTATGAAGAAAACTATGCAGTGCTGATAAAATAAGTCAAAGAAAATCTAAATAAATGCAGGTGTATAATGTGTTCAAGGATTAGAAGACTCGGTATAATATAGTGTTTCTCTACAAAATGATACACAGGTTCAAGGCAATTCCTGTGAAAATTATAGCAATATTTTAATAGACGTATACAAGACTATTCTAACATCTGTCTAGAAAGGGAACAAAACTAGAATAGGTAAAACAATTTTGATAAAGGAGAATAAAGATAGGGCAATTAATTTACCCAATTCCGAGACTTATTATATCAGAACAGTAATGGAGACTGTCATAATGTGGGAGGGATAGATGCATACATCAACTGAAAAGAAATAGATCCACGAAAATATGTCCAACTGTTTTTTGACAAAAGTGTAAAAGCAATTAGTGAAGGAAAGATAGTCTTTTCAGCAATGGTGTTCAACAATTAATTGAATATCCATAACCAAAAAGAATCATCTTAAGTTTTACACCTTACACAAAAGTTAACTCAGAAGGGACACAGCCTTAAATGTAAAATTTTAAATTACAGAACTTAGAAAAAAACAGTATAGAAGAAAATATTTGGAATCTAGGGAGAGACAGATTTCTTAGAATCGACTAGAAAGCACGATCTATCACAGGCAACATTGACTGATTGTACATCAAAATTAAATGTTTTTGCTCTGCAAGACTCTGTTAATAGGATGAAAAGGAAAGTTATAAGGCAGAAGAAAATATCTGCAAACCACATATCTGGCAAAGGACTAGTATTTAGGGTATATAAAAATCTCAAAACTAAGCAGTTAAAAAAATCCAATTAGAAAATGAATAAGAGATATGAAGAGACATTTCATTAAAAATAATATATAGAGGACAAATAAGTAAATGAAAATATATTCAACATCATCCACCATTAGGAAAATATGAATTAAACCAATAAGAGTAATGACTACCCAACTATCAGAATGACTAAAATAAAAAATTAATACCACCAAATGCTGGTAAGTAGGCAGAAAACCTGGATCACAGAAACATTGTGTACAGTATCAAAAATGATACAGCCACTCTTGAAAATTGTTTGGCAGTTTTTAAAAGCAAATCATGCCATTACCATATGACTCAGCATATCTACCTAGGTTTTAATTTTTTCTCAAAGAAATGAAGACTTACACTCCCACAAAAAATCTATACAAATATTTATGGCAGTGTTGTTCACAGTGGCCAGAACCTGGGAACAATCCAAGTGTCTTTCAATGAGAGATGGTTAAACAAACTTCTGGATATCTATTCTGTGGAACACTACTTATCAATATAAAGGAATGAACTATTGATACATGCAACAACATGGATAAATCCTCAGAGACTTGACCTGAGTAGAGAAATCAGAAAAGCCAATCCCAAAATGTCACAGGCTTTCTGATTCCAGTAACAGTCTTGCATGACAAAGTTACAGAAATGGAGAACAGATTTAGCGGCTGCCAGGGTTAAGGAACGGGTGGGAAAGAAGGAGAAGTGGGTGATGGAGGCACTCTGCATCTTGACTGTGTCAATATTAACAGCCTAGTTGTGATGATACTGTACCTTAGATTTGCAAGTTATTACCATGAGGAGGGAAATGGGTAAAGAATACGCAGAAACCCTATGTATTATTTCTTACAACTGTATATGATTCTACAGTTTTCTCAAAATAAAGAGCTTAATTTTTAAAAAGCACTGTCAGGCTGTCCTCCAGTACCATTTTAAACTCCCACTGAAAAGATCATGAATGTCTTTATTAAGACTGTCATAAACAGTAAGTATTGACAATCAAAAGGTTGGCTTTTTTTTTTTTTTTTAACCAACCACCAATCTCCATTATTATTTATTACTATTTCTTCTTGATTTGCTTTTTTTTTGCTTTTGCCTATTATTTTAAAAATATTCTTATTAACATTTAACATATTCATGTATCTGATTTTTAAATTTTATATATAACAGATTGGCAAAACAGATTTTCCATGTTAAGGTTTCATTTTTAAATCAAAACTTCTTTGATTAAAGTTATATTTTAAATACTCATGTAGATATATGGTTTCTGGCTCTAAATCATGTTTAGAAATCACTCAATTGGAATCATTAACAATCTCAATCTAAAAATACTTAAAATAATCAAATTTTATGGTACTATCATTATGGTCTCCTTTTCAACAAAGATGCCTTTCATTGGGAATATGAATATAGCTCTTTACCCATATACAGTATAGCTTTTTAAAAATATGTTACTTAAATTCTGTCTTAATGTCCACAAACAAAAAGTAGACATAATAATAGTACCTCTTCACATGTTCATTGAGAAGAATAAATGAGAAAAGGCTTACAAAATACTTCAGATTGTGCTTCACACTTACAAAGACTTCAATAAATATTTGTTGTTGTTGATCAAAACATAATAAGCAAAACAAGCTATCTTTTGCTTAAAAACCTCGTATATCAATAAAACAAGTACTTAGTACCTTAAAAACTATTTGTCTTTCATGTTTTCTCTGAAAAAAATATCAGAGTGTTTCCTCAGCCTTCATTCAACACCACAGGGACAGGTCTCAAGGTCATCTGTCAAATACACTGTGCATGCCCTACTGTCTCAAGATGCCTCACCCTTGAGACACTGTGTCAGCAGACACTTGACAGCTCCCTCACTAGGTTAACCTGATTTGAATGTCTGTGGTTGATTTCTCATGACTGTTCTCTGCTTGCTTATTGATTGCCAATTCATTTTCAGTTTGACTGCAATGTTTGCCTAGTGATTTCACCTGATTCACTGCTATTTGATTCCACTGATTGCACCTTCAACTGCCCTTTCCACTGCCTAGGAATCATCACTCTCTGCACGTAGCTGCTACTTAGCCAATGTCCTCATCCTAATCCAGCTGTTCATCACTATTCATCATCTTTACTGTTCTTGCCATGTATACAGGCCCACTAACTAGTTATGGGTTCTACTGTAGAAGCCTGTTATTTCCTGTAATCATCTCACTTTTCCCTAAACTCCTATACAGCAGGCTGATTTGTTTCCAGCCATTACCGCTGCTAAGTAATGGTGTGTTTGCTGAGAACCTCTTGTCCATCATTCAGCCATTTGGATTCTGTTATATTTCTATGCTCCAAGTGATATTATGATTTATATCCACATTTTGAAAAATCTGTATGAAAATAAATATTAAAATAAAATATTTTCAAAGAATCCTTCTGAACTCATAATTTTCCTCTGCAAAATGTGTTTATTCTTATCTCCTCTCCCATCCCTAATTAACATCCCAATAATATCCACTTCTGTATCTACAGAATCATGTTTCTAATTAAATTTTCTGTGGTTAAAGATTTTTTCTTTTCTCCTCTCTATTCAATGAACTATAAATGTAGTGACTTCTAATACATTACCTTTACATACTTCTCTTCTAATTCCCTTGCATTTTTCTTTTTTTCCTTTTTTTGGGGGGGAGGAAGATTTTATAGCTTAAAATTAACTACTCCTTTAAAGAACTTTTATTTCATTTTAATACTATGATTCTTAAGCCCTGACATCATTAAATAAATTACTTTTCAAATTATTCTTTCCTATTCTCCACTGTCTTATCTTCTTAAATTTGAATGAAATATCTATTTTATTTTATTTATTTATCTTTGGCTGCGTTGGGTCTTCGTTGCTGCGTGCGGGCTTTCTCTAGTTGCAGCGAGCGGGGGCTACTCTTCCTTGCAGTGCGTGGGCTTCTCATTGCGGTGGCTTGTCTTGTTGCGGAGCACGGGCTCTAGGCACGCATCCATCAGTAGTTGTGGCACGCAGGTTCAGTAGTTGTGTCTTGCAGGCTCTAGAGCTCAGGCTCAGTAGTTGTGGCGCACGGGCTTAGTGGCTCCGCGGCATATGGGATCTTCGCAGACCAGGGCTCGAACCCATGTCCCCTGCATTGGCAGGCGGATTCTTAACCACTGTGCCACCAGGGAAGTCCAAATTTCTATTTTAAAATCATTTTATGGGTCCCAATTTTCTGCTAGTAGTATTTTCAGAATTTGGTAAATAATTATAATTAAAGTGACAAATGCTTTTGTTTAAATTTGTAAAATTAAATATACAGTAGTTTGGAAAATTAATGAGTTAGTTGATGTTACTATTTATGGACATTCTTTGCTGCATTTTTAGTCTATTTAATAACACTAAGTGAGATCATCTATATCAGATTGACAAAAATGTCCATTACATATAATTTTGAGAAGCAAGTGAGAACCTGCACATAATTAACAGCTCAAAAACTTGGGTGTTTTCAACCTACATATTTTATATCAGAAAGACAGAAACTCTGAGTGTTTTATACATAAGAAATAAACAAAAATACAAAAGATCAAATACAATATAGTTTCTAAACAAAATTAAGTCTAGAAGAATGACTCTGGAATTGAGTCTTAGTTTGTCATATATAAATGAAGGTTACGAGAAGTTCAAGATTGACTCCCAAGCAGATATTGGTGCTTATGGGACAGAGAAAACCATACTTTGTTTTCACACAGGACTTTATAATTTTTAACTACTTATAATTTGTTCATTCATCCATTGTACTGATCTCAAATAAACATCTCAGCTTTTTGTTGTCATACTCTACCATTAACTGATTTCCCCTCATTCTTTTTCAATTGTGGTAAAATATACATAACATAAAATTTACCATTTTCGACTGTACAGTTCTGTAGAATTATGTAGATTTACATAGTTGTGCAACCATCACCACCATCCATCTCCAGGACTGTCTCATCTTCCCTAACCAATACTCCATCCCCACTAAACACTAGCTAAACATTCACTCCTTATCCTCAGCCCAGCCCCTGGCAACCACCCGTCTACTTTCTGTCTGTGGATTTGGCTTCTGTAGGGACTTCATACAAGTGGAATCATACAGTATCTATCCTTTTGTGGCTGGCTTATTTCACTTAGCATAATTTATGTCCTCAAGGTTCATCCCTGTTGTAGCATATGTCATGCTTTTTAAGCATAAATAATATTCCTTTATACAAATGAATAATATTCCACTGTTAGTACAGACCACCTTTTGTTTATCCATTCATTGTTTGATGGACACTGTGAATAATGATTCTATGAACATGGGGCCACACATGTCTCTTTCGGCCCTTGTTTTCAGTTCTCTTGGGTATATACCTAGAAGCAGAATTGGTGGATCACATGGTGATTCTATGTTTAACTTTTTGTGGAATTTCAATACCATTTTCCACAGCAGCAGCGCCATTTTACATTCTACCAGCAACACAGAGGGTTCCAATTTCTCCACATCCTTACAAACACTTGTTATTTTCTGTTTTTTGTTTGTGATAATAGATTTTCAATGCATATGAAGTCATATCTCACTGTGGTTTTGATTTGAAATTCCCTAATGAATAGTTCTGTTGAGCATAATTATTGGCTGTTTGTATATCCCGTTTGAAGAAATGTCTATTGTCTTTTGCTCATTTAAAAATTGTTTTGTTGTTGCAACCACTGATTTTAGGAGTTATTTATATATTCCAAATATAACCCTTTATCAGATACATGATTTGAAAATACTTTCTTCCAACCCATGGGTTTGCCTTTCACTCTGACAGTGTCCTTTGATTTACAAAAGCTTTTAATTTGAATGAACTCCAACTTACATATATTTTTTCTTTTATTACCTGTGCTTTAGGTGTCATATACAAGAAATCGTTGCTAAAACCAACATTAAAGCTCTTCCCTCATAATTTCTTCTCAGTGTTTTAGCTCTGATATTTACACTTTGCTACATTTTGAGAGAACTTTTGTACATGATGTACAGTAAGGTTCCAACTTGATTTTTTGCACATGAATACCCAGTTTTCTCAACACTATTGAAAGGAATGTCCTTTTCCCATTGTGTGGTCCTGGCACTTCAAAAATCCTTTGATCATATATACATGAGTTTACTTCTGGGCTCTCTGTTCTAGTCCATTTGTCTATGTATCTCTTTGTGCCAGTACCACACTATTTTAATTACTATAGCTTTGTAATATGTCTTGAAATCAGGAAAAAAATACTTGGAAAGTATATATTGAAGTACCCAAGTTTTAAGGAATGCCCACCATAATATTTCTAAATAAATGATGCTAAAGAGATGATGATATACTATCGGAAATAACATTGAAGTCATTTACAGCTCAATGAGAGAAATCCATTTCAGTGTGAGTTCATGGATAAAGTAGTCAAGAGAAAAGGAAGTAATAAATTAATAGTATTTGGTTTCCCATTCTCATTCATGATATTAAGGAGGGGGTTAACCAAGAGCAAAAGTGGGCTGTTTCCTGAAGAGGCAACAATGCTGAAAAATCAACAAAATTCTGGTTGTCTTACAGAAAATGAATAGAAAATAAAGATCTATACTGAGTGAGTGTGTGTGTGTGTGTATGTGTGTGTATATATATATATATGTGTGTGTGTGTGTGTGTGTGTGTGTGTATATATATATATATATATATATGTATATCTCAATAAGGAATCATAGACAATTTCTAGTGAGGAATGCATTACACAAGAGCACCATGCCTCAAGTCCTCCTGGTAGAGACAGAGAACTGGGTTGAGGTGGCCATGGATTTGGCCATGGCCATGGATTTGGCCATGGCCAGCACTGCTTACTTTTGTTGTTTACAAAAGTGTATTTACAAAATAGTTTGGTAACTTTAACTTAACCACTGGCAATGCTTGTGGTGTTGCCTGCACTATTCATAAATTTTCACCTCCTGATAGTGTTAACAAGTCCTTCTACAGGTATTTTTCACAGAGATTGAGTGCACGGTGGTGTAAAGAACTTCATACAATCAGAGCATTTAGGCAGACTAAAAGAATTCTGTGCTTTGTGGAAGGAAGGTATTTCTAGAGAATGTGGCCTAGAGAAAGTTCACAATTCTGTAGATTTTAAAGTTCTTTTTTCATAAATATCTTATTGAATGCCAGCACCATTGTCATATGGTAAAGATGGCATTCCACATATATTTTCAAATGGATTTTCAGTATTCTAAATGATCCTTATTTGATTCCTAAAAGGAATTGTTCAATTATATTTTTAAGCAGCACATATTATTATGATTACCAAGTGGTTTTATGTATGTTGATAAATAGGAACTTCTTCCAATAATGAAATAAGGTAAAGGTCCATCTTGAGGCAAAATCACTAACAATTATTGAGTTTTACATAGCAGGTACTTTTCCATTTGTTACTTTTATTAGCCCATTTGATCTTCAAAACAATAGAAACTAGTATACTGTTAGTTTGCTCATTTTACAAAGGAAGAAGCTGAGTAATGGATGGATTACCTATTTGGCCCATGGTTATATAGCTGGACTTTGAATCCACAGTGGATTCCAGAGCCCATGATCCCAAATACAACTCTCTATTGCCTCTAAATTTCCTTTAAATATGCCAGTTCTTCCTGAAATCAATGTTCTAAATACATATTAACTTATTGTCACATGCATAGCATATTAACAGAATTCTCTTAATTTAGACTAATACTGAAATAAGGTATTGGGTAGCCATCAATAGACTAAATATTTTCACAGAAATTGAAACTCTAGAAGAATATAAAGAAAAACCATGAATTTACAATTCATTTATTTCCAAGGAATTTAATTTTTCCCTAAATAGAGTCAATTTGTAAAAGTAAAAACATACTTCACTATCTACAGTTATTGGTTAAAATAAATATGGTAGACTTCACATATTTGCAATTAAAGGAAATTATTTTTGTTTTAAACATATCTACTTGAAGCGTTTTGTACTTTGTTGCTCAAGAAATTTATTTGTGACAGAGATGATATTGAAAAGGTTGACAAAAATCCATTTTGACTCATAGAGTTTAAAACTACCATATATTTGTGTACGGTAAAATGAATTGCCACTCAAAATAACATGTCAGAGAGAAAAATGGCAGTTGCCCACAAAATCAATCTCTGGTGCAATCAGTTTTTGTTTTTTTTTTTACTATTATGATTTATTGAGAGCATAGAGTCTCAACTTCAATACCCACAACTTAAATTGAGATTCTTGGGGACTTACAAAAACAAAAAATTCAACTAAATTTAATGAAAAAATCTCGACTCTATTTTATTTACCAATAAATACTTACTATGATATGGCACATTGGAATGATCTAATGTAATTAAGTATCAAGGAGGATAATTACACTATGGTGTGTGTGTGTGTGTGTGTGTATGTATACAAATGGAAGATGTTTTCTTCCAGTGCTACATTTTAAAAAGTATCTAGTCTCATAATTATAATAGATTATTTTAAGGAATAATTACTGTTTCTGGAAATGCTTTTGTTTTCAAAGTTTCCATTTTGAATGGGTATTTTTAAAGGGTAAGTGGATGTGGAATTTCATGGTGGTTTTTCCATTCCGAGCTTAAATGTTACTGACTCTGTGATTTAGTTGCCTTTGGAGAGTCCCCTCCTACGCTGGGAGACTGTGAGCTTCTCAAGGGCGAAAAGCTTATTTTCCTCCTCTCCCTGTACCCTGAGCCTGTCTCCGTGGCTGGTTTATAGTAGTGGCTCACTTATCCATTGACAAAGTAATTGAATCACACTTCCTAGAGAATGCCTTATTATTTTTTTATATTAAAATGTTAAATTTTGTTTTTTTTATCATTTATAGTATGATAATTACATTTTTAAAGTATGACCCAATCTTTTCCATTTTTAAAGTGTTTTTAATGACGCCTGTTATTCTTCAGTAAAAGGAGGAAGGTCAGACACTAGGACTTACATTTGAACAGACACGGTAACTACCTGCTGTCCAGGTGGGGTGAAGCAGGGGTGGGG
This sequence comes from Neophocaena asiaeorientalis asiaeorientalis, assembly GCF_003031525.2. Taxonomy (NCBI): domain Eukaryota; kingdom Metazoa; phylum Chordata; class Mammalia; order Artiodactyla; family Phocoenidae; genus Neophocaena; species Neophocaena asiaeorientalis. The sequence goes on along the minus strand of NW_020175446.1, from coordinate 768,688 downwards.
CATGTGTTCAAGGCCTGGAAAGCAGCCTGTGGTGGTGACCGGGCAGCACCTGTGGGCAGTTATCCAGTTCAGTGTCTACCTCAGTCTCAAAACAAAGGCGTCTGAGGTTCCTAACCCAAATTACAAAAGGAAGGACGGTGAGCTACAAGGCCTGTTGTTCTAACAATCAAAGTAAACTCAGGAGTGACACTGTGAAACTGTAAAGTTTAAAATGGTGGTGAGGAAAGGCCCAGAGGGATCTCCTGAGCGGGATCAAGGCGGGTGGATAGAGCGCGTGCAGCGCTTTTCCTGAGCATCAACACGGTGCATGTTTGCGAGGGGCCAAGTGTACAGTGTGGAGCCTGGAGCAAAGCGGACAAGACACTTCAGGAACTTAAAACTAAGGAAATCAAGTGTCTTATCTGAAATATCATATAACAAAGATTCAGCAGAAATAAAAGAACTGAGTGGGCTGAGTGTTTGTGTAGGTGGCACTTAGTTTTTCAGTTTCACTTGGATAGTTTGGGGAGCAGTCAGTGTAAAAAGGCCCAAGTAAGTGCCTATGAAACCCACTGGAAAAGGAACTCATGAATCAGGGAGGGGTGTTTCTTATTTTCTGTATATTACAAGAGAACAACTCATGACACTCTAGGGATGCCGTCAGTCTGCAGGGCTGAAAGCACAGATGCCCTTCTGAGAATCCGGGAGGCACCCGTCACTTAATAGTCATGGGTCAATACTCTGATACTAAACAGCCAGTATTAGGCTTTAAACACTAGAATAGATGAAGCTAATCAGTTGATAATTTACTGACAGGACAGCACAAAGAAACAACACTGAAAACGCAGGAAATAAAGACCTTGGAGGGGCTGGGAAACAAAACAGCCCCGGAAGGCAGAGAGGAGGAAGTAATGAACACTCGTCGGCCAGCAGGGCCGGTCTCAGTCTACACCAGGCGGCAGTGCTGACAGTGACAGGGCCGCATGCCACGGGGCGGGTGACTCCCTAAAGGCACAATAAATCACTGTAATCACAAGAACTCTGAGACCTAGATGCCAGGAAAGAAAGCGAAAGGAAAACCATTAAAATATCATTATTCTTAATGACTAGCACTTCCTCTCCAGCCTGGAAACTAACAAAATCCCCATCTAGAACAAAGCAAAACAACAAAACAATAAAAAAACAATAGCTATTATTTTGCTGATTCTTAGCATTGCTTTGTTAATTCAGAAATCTACGCTCAGATGATAAATCATGGTTCAATTATAAATCAACAATGACAAGAAGATCCGAGAAGCAATCAGAAGAAAACAACCAAAAAGGACTTAAAAGAAGGACACACACCTTTGATTTCACAATAGGTAATCGAACAGAGTCAAAACAAATTTTCAGAGAACAGTGTTTTGCAGGAAACATTTTTTGATCAACGAGCAATTAAGAACTTCCGGATTCAGTTCATTGTGTTGAAAGCTTGGAGGCTGTCACTCATGTTCCTGCAACAGCAAGAAGTTGGACAACTGAAATCCCATGTCTTCTCCTACATCCATCAGAGAGCTGAGGTCACAAAGAAAACCGCCACCCTGAATTCTGGAGAGACAGGCAAACCCAGAGGATCTGCTTTCATGGAGCAGAAGTTGCAGGAGCCGTAAGCTGGTAGGAACATTTAAATGCAACCTGCATTCTGGCTGGTGGAAAATCAAATGACTCCCAGGCTGCAGCAGTCGAAAACCCTTCATCACACAGCTGCCCAGCGTCTCTGCTTCCAGGGATTCCGCTCTCCACGTGTGCACATCCGTATTAGCAGACGCTCAGGGAGGCCCAAATGCAGATCCTGGAGCTCTTTTCTCTCTATAGCTTCCTTCACTCCAGACCTCTGCCTGCCAACCACCAGCTGCCTCAGAATCCTTCAGCTCTGACCCATCTCCTAAACTTAATGAGCTTGCTTTGCCCAGACTGCCCTCCACTCTCTTTCACCCTTTGGAATGTGTTACTGGCACAATGGCATAGAGTCGAAATCACACAGGACATAGCCTTTTCAGATTGGCTTCTTACACTCAGCAATATGCATTTAAGTTTCCTCCATGACTTTTCATGGCTTGATGGCCTAGGTTTTTACGGTGGTGAGGAGGTAGAGCTTGGGAGAGAGCTACCCTGCATGAGGGGCTTGCTTGCTCTGAATCTCCCACTGGCACCCAAGGAGGGAGCCCTCAGGCTTCCCATCAACTTGTGCAAATACAGAGCAGAAGGAAAAGAGGGAAGGGTGAGATTTGAGAGCTGTCAGGAGTCAAACATCAAAAATGAAGTCAGGCTACTCATTGCAATTATCTAATCACGTAATTCAGTAATTCATAGATGCAGTAATTCATTTGACAAAAAATTACTGGGCAGTACATTAAGTCATATACTGGAATTGTAATGGAGTGAGGCCCTCTGGGTTCTCAGTACAGATCCCCCCATGTCCTCCACCTGCCTCTTGTCTGTAGAAAAACTTCAGCCAAAGAGTAAATTTAATCAGAAAAATGAGAAAATGCAGAAACAAAGGAAAACAGTCAAACAAGACAAAATAATAATAGTCATTAAACAAAGTCAGGAACCGTTAGTTCCTCCTCAAGGGCTATAGTTAATATTCTGAGTCATGTCCCTTGAGCTCTTTTATAAATACTGAAACCCACACCAGGTGGATGAAGTTAACTACATGATGACCAGACTGTAGCCATAATATAAGCTGCTCCATCATACACAATTCTGAGAACTAGCTTCAAGGAGATGGGAACAAACGGACTCTGGAATTGAAGACTAACTCTGCTTACACCAATCAGTATGATGCTGATCAGATGACCGCATGACCAATTTCAAGATGACTGTCAGAGCTGACTGTGCTGTTTCTTCCTCCCCCGATACACCCCAGAGACTCTTCTTTAAGAGCTCTTGCCCCCTGATTGGCAGGTGGGAGCTGGTTCTTTGGGACATGAGTCCACCTTCTCCCCAGGAATGCTGGCTTCCTCAGTAAAGGTATCTTCTTTTAACCCACCATATTTCTCTCAGTATTGGATTCTTGAGCGAAGAGCAGCTGAACCTGAGTTCGGTAACAGGATGATGGCCATAACTGGCAAGATGAAACCCCTGCCATCGTGATGCTTACGGTATAGGGTCATGTTTCCCAAACTTTCAGTTGCCTAGTAATTAACTGGGTAGCTTGTTAGAAATGCTCATTATCAGGCCATCCTCCTGAGATCTGGATAGGGCTTAGACATATGCAGAATCATCCCCAGATGAGTTGTCCATGGATCTCAGTTTAAAATAAGCTTAGTCTAGTCCATTTCCAGCCAGCGTGACAATCGTCAGGAGAGTTATAACCTCCTCTATGAAGTATTGCAAGTGTTTCATTATGAGAGAAACTGCATCCTGTTTTTCCTGGAATAATACAGGTTTTTGCCTCTGATCTTGTGTCCCATCCAGTTTATCATTTGTCTCAAATGAATTCTAATTGGACAATAAGTTCTTCATTACCATAAGTCTTGTGCAAACCTCTGGACAGCAGTGTAGCTGAGTAACAGAGCATAGGTTTTGAGTCAGACACCCTGGTGGTTTTTTTTTTGTTTGTTTGTTTGTTTTTTGCGGTACGCAGGCCTCTCGCTGTTGTGGCCTCTCCCGTTGCGGAGCACAGGCTCCGGACGTGCAGGCTCAGCGGCCATGGCTCACGGGCCCAGCTGCTCCGCGGCATGTGGGATCTTCCCGGACCGGGGCACGAACCCATGTCCCCTGCATCGGCAGGCGGACTCTCAACCACTGCGCCACCAGGGAAGCCCCACCCTGGGTTTTTAGTGCATCTCAGCCACTTGGTCGCTGTATGATCTTGTGCAGACTACTAGTCATTAGCTATTAGTTCCCACGTCTCTAAAATGGGGGTAAGAATAGACCCCCAGTCTCAAAGGAGTGCTGTCCAGACTGAATGAGCTTCCATATATAAAGAGCTCCGCTCATGTCTAGCGTGTCAGGAGCACTCAGTTAAGATCTGTCACGATTAGTCATCGTTATCTCCCCAGTGCAGCATGCGGGGCCGGGAGCAGCTGTGGTAAGTCTGCCGGCAAGATGGCATGTAGAAACTGGAGGCTCATTTCATTAAGTTCATGCTTTCTCTTTTCTTTAATGACATCCCAGAATAACTTAAATTTAAATGAGTATGATGCTTTTTCTAAGTATTAAGAATATCCCACCAACTTATTGCTTTATTTTGAACTTCTATAAACCAATTTTTGTTACTTTCATTAGCCAGTCATAATGATAATTTTTTAATAAGTACCGTGCTCTGTGGGAAAGTAATGCAACTTTCCCCTCTCAGTCTGACAGAAACTGCAAGGAACTAATCAAAGGAGACATCCAAAGTAACATATGTTTTCTTTTCCAATAATTTTAAATGCTCAAAGGGTTATTAGCATCTCTGTATCCCTAAATTCTCAGATAGTGTAATTATCACATACTGTTTATTATCACATATTTTAAAGTAAAATATGAAATTTTACTTTAATATTGTTAAAATAGTTGGTGAGTCAACTTTCTGCCAATCATTAAGATTTTTCTTCTAATGCAGCATCTTTAAGCTTGTGCCCTTATGTGATAAAACACTAGATTTAACCTAAAATGGTGAGGTGCATATATTTGTTTACACTGGGAAGAGCAGCCCACAGTCCCTTTGTGGCTGTAATTGTTAAGGCCAACAGCTGTGAGATGTAGGTACCTTGTTTTATGAGAAAGTGTGGGCCGAAGACGAGAAAACAGCACCAGCAGCTGCTGGATCCCCTCTCTCCTGGTGTAATCAAACAGTGCTAATCAAACACAACATTGTAAACCAACTATACTTCAATACAAAATAAATTAATTTTTAAAAAGTGTTAATCAGACAGACAATGAGTTAGGCTCTGTTTCTCTTCTGAAATCCACTGTAGGAAATAAAGAACTCAGCTACTCACTTTCTGGTTTCTTGTAGATCAGTGTGAATGCAAGGAATCTTGTCGGCTCAAGGGTGGGGGGGGAGGGGTAGAGTAACAGTTTGGGATTAGCAGAGGCAAACTAGTTATATAGGATGAATAAACAACAAGGTCCTACTGCATAGCACAGGGAACTATATTCAATATCCTGTGATAAACCATAATGGAGAAGAATATGAAAAAGAATATGTATGTATAACCGAGTCACTTTGCTGTATAGCAGAAATTAACACAACACTGTAAATCAACTATACTTCAATAAAATTTTTTTTAAAAAGAAAAGAAAATAATTAGAAGCGCCTATTCTCCATCGACTTCACAGCCTTGACAAGAAAGCCATTAACGCTCACTTTGGGAAAACATTAAACCATTAAAACACCAGTCAATTAAAATGCAGGCTGTTGACATGACTTTATTACTCCAAGATGATTAAGTTTTATTTGTTGCTATGTCACTGATTTTGGAAGACTGTGGTACACAAGATAAAGATACTTCTCACCTGGGGGTCTGAGCTGCCTTACATATTACATGTTACATATTATTACACATTAAATATCGCACATTACATGTTACATATTACACATTACTTATCACACTACGTTACACATAACACATTCACATTACGTATTACAATAGGCCTGCCTCTCAGCTTACTTTAACTTAAGTGGAATTCTTCTAGCCATGGTGCTACTTTTTATATCTGTGAATTTATATTGTTTAGTGTTTTTGATTCATTTACAAGTGTGATGTTGCATAACAAGATCATAAGAGGGCTTTGAGCTCTGCTAGAAAATGTTCAATACATAAAACAGTTCATACTGGCTTTAAAGCCAGATCTCATCAGAAAATGTCAGACGTATTGACAGCTAGTTGTGCCCTGTGTACAAAGCTCATCCACCGAACCTTTCATCTTGTACAGAATCCTTCCAATGAATATACTCTGCAATATCCTTCACCTACAAGTGGATTTTATGTTTAAATTTCAGTTGCCATCATGACAGATGGATGTGTCTTGAAAATCAACAGTTTATATAATCTTACCTTGTCATTCAGTTGTACTTTAACAGTAGTGGTGAACAAGTCTGCAAAAACAGGTCCAATGTTTCTCAAAAGGATATGGGCTCAAACTCCACCTCAAGAAAATGACCCACATACATCTTTTCATCTGAGCCACAGTTCTGCATGTAACCTGGTATCTTTGTATCCATCTTCATTTTGGAAAATTCCCTCGACTTTCTCTTCTTATCAGTGTCCACTGGAACCTTCGTATCTCTCACTTCCACTACTCTGTTAACTGTTCCTTTTCACATTTCCCAAATTCACTCTTAAACAATAATTTAGATTTAAGACTTGACCTTCATCACGCTGATTTCTATTCTTCAGATTATCCACTGCCTTTTGGTTTTGTTGGGATTTCATTAAAAATAAATTTTTTAATGAAGATTATCTTGTAATCTGATATTTGCTGATAACGTACATACCAGGTAACGATTCTGATCTTCATAAAGTTGACAATTTCACCTGTTGCTTCCCGTGACTCTGAGGCAGCTTCAAGCTCTAGCTTAGCACCAAAGTCAGTCCTTTGTGGTCCACACCTGCTGACCTCAGCTTCAACATTTGCACTCATACCATCCACACGACGTGTTTCTCATTCTCATGTCGCCTCCCAAGACTTTTGCAACCACTTCCCCTGCACCAGAGACCCCTCACACTCCCTTGTCTATCGTCTATCTAACCCTCCCCGCTCAGAGCTCAGCACTCCTGAGGATGTTCCCGACTGGCCCGTGTCTGCACTCCCAGCTGACTCCTGGCTAACCTCAAAGCACTCCTCTCACTGCACCAAAATCACCATCTACTTCTCCAACTCTTCTCTTTCTAATGGATTCCTTGGGGGCAGAAACCTTGTGCCGAACACTTTTTTTTTCTATTCCCAGTGGCTGGCACAGCACTTGCCCCCAATGTGTGCTTGATTCATCTGCTGAATGAACTTCCCATGAGCCCTGAATGATCAAATGGAGACAGCTGAGTGGTTGCGATAATCACCCGACATTTCTCTTTCCCTATGTGTAATTAAGTAATGTTGATATCCGTAGTAATAAAGACTCAACATCCATTTTAGACTGTCATTTAGCTTTTGAGTTATTTTCTCTCTCTGTTTAATTTTTTTTTTTTTCTGCCATTTCATGACCATCTAAGGAGTGGAAGGAAAAGTGTTTTCTGAACCGGAACTAACCTCTGTAGCCCTGTTTCCCAGTCCTATTCATTCAACATCTTCGCCAGCAAAAAGGCTGCAAACTGCTGATTGCTCTCTGCAGCGGTAGCTAAGCTGTAACACCTCCTACTTTCAGCAGGGGAATTGTCTTTCCATTATTTCTTCATTTCCTGTCCAGTGCAAATGATAGGATTCATTATCATTATGTCTTCTGCAGCACAATGATATGACGGGAACCAAATGAGAAGACACTGTTTCCTGTCAAAACTGCAAATTGTAAACATGTAGTTCTCTTTGACTCTCAGCTATCCACTGTACTTAACATCTGAAAATTAGTATTTTAAAAGATTTCTTTCCCTCATCTTCTTATGTTAGAGAATATAAGAATGTTAAGATGTTAGATTAAGTTGTAGTTTATTTGATGAAATCTTAATAATTTGGGGGTAGGTTAAGAAAACAAAACGGACCCAACGTATAAATTTCCCATAATTGTGTTAAGACCATTGCCCAATAGCAAATTCTGCTTTATTAGAATTCATAACACTTGATGAGGAGTCCCATTTTATAGGGTGGATGGACAATGTTTACAAATGGAAAGTCTAGTCTTTTTCTGTACTTCCATTTCCAAGATGAATGAAGTGTACCCAGTGATGGAATAAGACTAAACAGGACTGCAGTGAGGCAGAGTCCAGGAGGTCCGCAGGGAGAAGAATGGTATTGTTTCTAAGAGTAAAGACCCCATTTTAATTCAGGTCCTAAAGAGTATTTTTCAGCCTATTGATTCCTGAAGTTCAGGCAAACTTCTTCTCAAGAAAGTTCATTGCTTTCCTTGTCAGGTTTACACAAACACATAGAGGTGTTCTGTGAGTCTTAAATACACTTCTGGCAGTCATACACTCAAGACAGGACAGATATCCTTTCTAAACATCTAACTTCTCAAAATACGTCTACTCCATTAAGTGGTGAACTCAGTGCACCCTGAGCCCCGCCAGTTACTCAACTGGACAGAAAGGGGGTAAACATGTCAGCCAAAACGATGCTGGAGCCTTGTCATGGAATTGAAATGAGAACAAAACATTACAATATTAATGTTAAAAACTGTCTTTAGTGATTAAATATTGTCATCTTTATACTGTTCATAAGTCTTGCTATTAGTATTGACTAAGGTAATGAGAGGTCATCTCTCTAACCCAGTCTCTCTAATCCTTACATTTCAAAGCATCAATAGTTGTCAGCAATGTGTCCCTCAGTGTTTCAGTGAATTAAATGGTTTTCTCTCATCTGATGATAAAGGAAAGATCAGGTTTGGGAGGGATTTTCCCAGAAATGCTGGCATACTGGGATCAGCATTCTAAGCCTTCACTTTTGTATCTTTAGCTCATTTCACTGGAAACTCCTCTCTTCTACAAACATTATTTCCCCTGTTGTAACTAAAGGGAGCTGCAGCAACCTCAAGAGTGATGCTAGTTTACTGCATAAGAAAAGCATCTTTATTATATTAGCACAACAGCACCAGAATGATCTATTATAAATCTATTATTACTAAGGAAAATAAATCCTCAAATGGTGAAAGAAGAAACTGCCCATAAAATTTTTCTCAGATTAAAAATATTTTTCTGAACACTTTGGGGATCTTTTTTCTTTTTTCCATATTCTTTATAGAATGTTAAAATTTTTTTCTTGGGTCCTAAATTTATTACTGCAGGTGTTTTCAGGTGATTATTTTTTTATTTAGTAAAGTATACATACATAAAATTTACCATTTTTAGATGTACAATTCAGTGGCGTTAGTATATTCAAAATGTCCTGCAATCGTCACCACTATCCATTTCCAGGATCTCCTCATCCTCCAAAAGAGAAGCTCTGTACCCATTAAACAGTAACTATCTGTTTACCCACACCCACCCCAGCTCCCTGCAAGTTCTATGCTACTTTCTGTCTCTGTGAACTTTACTACTCCAGGAGCCTCTTGTAAGTGACATCATACAATATTTATCCTTTCACTTCTGGCTTTTTCACTTAGCATACTGTCTTCCAGGTTTATCCATATTGTAGCATGTGTGGGAATTTTCTTTTCAGGCTGAATAATATCCCATTATTATTGAGATAAACCACTTTTGTTTATCCATCATCTGTCAATGGACACCTGGATCGTTTTCACCTTTTGGCTACCACAGATGATATAGTTACTTTTCAATGTCACTGGACAATCCAAGTCCTTATAACTCAGGAATTCAAACAGTTCGTTACATTAAATCACTTATTAATTGAGAAAGAAACAAATTCCTTGACCTCTATGAAATCTTCATCCACAACCCCTTGCTAAAATCCTCACGTGATGCTGGGGAGACAGCAGGGAAACACGGGAACCACAGTCTACTCCCTTCACCCCAATGTCCTTTTCTCTTACAGCAAAAGCACTTTATAGTGTTTGGATTCTTTTTCATCTCCACAGAGCCTCTGCACACTTATAAGTTCAGGATCTCATTTTTACATGTGGAGGAACTAAGAGAGGGTGCCTTACTAGCTTGTTTGAGATTTTGCATGAATTGCAGGTTTAATTCTCTTCCTACCCCCATTCTCAGACCCTCCAACCCGTGTGGATCTCACCCCTGATGCCAATTTGCTAAACACCCAGTACACTCTTTACAGGCAAAAATTAACCATTCATTCACCTTTTACCTACCTTGTAAAGAAAGATATATGTTTTGGCAACAAGGGATCTACAAAGAAACACCATCCCTACTCAGAAAAGTGTAATCTAATGAACGGGCAAGAGGGTGTCCCTGTCACCTCTGATCTTCCACAGCATTTACCAAAATGTCTTTCACACACACAAAAAAAGATAAATAAATATTTATGAAATTAAATTGTTGAATGAAACAGATTAGGAAATATATAAGAATATTGTTCCTATCCTTGATTTCTAACTCAGAGAAATGACTCACTGCAGAGTGCTCAGGCTGGTTAAAATGGGGTGAATCGTCTTAAAAGGAGCCCAGATAATGCTGAAATTATGTGCAGTATGAAAGTCTGTGCCCTACTTAACAGTAAGGAGAGTTAGTGTGCTTGAGTTCTCCAACAGGTGAAGCTCGCAGGTCTATGTTTCTGTGGACCACCAAACAGGGAAGCAATAAAAGGAGGTGAATGTTGGGGAGAACTAGGTTAAAATATGAGTGTCCCATGCTAGAGGTATAAAGCAGATGCTCTTAATTCTGTGAAAATGTAATGACTTTCTTCAAGGGAAATCACATAAGTTACAGTACGTAGAATTGTGTTTCTACATAATCCTGGTTAAACAGCAATGCTTCCCATGCTTCTGTTACTGTTGGTGAGGTGACCACACATAGTCAGGAGGGTACAGAACCGGGCACGGCTGCGCATGAAGTTTTATGTGCTGGCTTATTGTACTTTCCCTACCTCAGTTGAGCTAAAAATATCACATAGTTGAAAAAGACATCCTGAGTTTAAACAAATGTGGGAAAACAAAGATATAATGCTCATTTTTCTTTCTTTGGGTGATAATAAAATAGGCAGTTAAGATATTTTTGTTTATACAGGTAAACAAAGTCTTGCTGAATAATACAGCAAAAAATACCTGCTACTCACGACTGTGAGCTAAAATTGTCCAGCATGCAGTCATAAGTTCCCAAACAAGGGTGTGCCCACTGCCGTACAGACCTGGACAGAACAAGAGATACAGGAGGCACCGAGAGCAAGAACCAGGACCAGGAAGAAGAATCCAGCTCTACCAGAATTACAGTCCTATTATTATACAGGCTTTTATAACTTCTTTACTTACCCTGGCATGGAAATTGATATTAGAACCCTGTTAAACCATACTTAACAATTTATACCCAAGGTCCACATATTTAAGCACTTAGCACACTTAAGTTAAAGGAGATGGTTATCGTTCTTGTTAGACCCTTTCAAGTTCAGGGAAGGAACCATGTTGACCATTGTATCTCCTGCACCTCTCACAGCCCACAGGAGGAGATGGATGCATATTTACTGAGTAACAACATGGATCTCAGTGGACCTCACACGTAAGGCTCATGACACGTATCTCCCAGGTTTTTGTGATAATTAAATGACATGACATATATGAAAACGCCAGCCCAGTAATGGGCACAAAAAGGTCACTTTGTACACAAACCCTCATGGAATCTAAAATTAAATGTCAGGTGCAAGGGTCCTGTGGTTGAGAGCCAAGTGCATTGGTTAGTCTCTCCCTGACACTAATTAGCTTCAGCAGACTGTTATAAATTGCTCCAGTGTTTTGCTTCTGTTTCTCATATTTGAAATTCTTTGGGTCTTTGTGAAGAACAAGATGGCAGATGTGGAAACGCACTGGAGAAGTAGGGTAGCCTCCAGAAAGCAAGGAAGCAAGGCATTGTCATTTAAAGCATGAAGGAAATTAGCATATGTTCCTATTTCAACTTGAAAAGTCTCATCTTAGTGACTTCTATTAGCAGTGCTTATTTGACTCAAAGAAAAGGGGTCTGGTCCCCGTGGGATATTAAGTATTTATAAAAGACATTCCTCCTCACACAAGCCAATCAAGATCATTGCTGCTTATTATCTCGTTAACTTCAAAATAACTATATTCCTTTGTGTGTTTACTGTATACATCAATGCATTTTTGCTTTTTCATAAGAAAAGTCTTCTTTTGTAAGAGAAGGTATATTTATCATGTTTCATTAAATGTTATCTTCGATTAATAAAATATGACTTTATTCTCATTTAAACTCAGTGAGACGGTTCCAGGGAAGTCTTCTCAAAGCAAGTGACAGAACTTGAGATCTGGAAGATTCGTTATACCTAACTAGGTCAAAGAGTATATTCTGGGGAAGGGGTAAGAAAGCATTCCAAAGAAAAGAGCATGTACAAAGACTCCATAACAGGGAACAGAGTAACTTGTTCAATACATTGAGAGAGGGACTCCTTGACTGTAAAATGAGAGCAAAGCCAGGAACAGCAGTGGGTGGAAATGAGGCTGGAGACAGGGTTCAAGTCTATTTGGGGCCATATTAAAAATGTTAATATTAATCTGGTGATCAGTCAGGGTGATTGAAGGGTAAAAGGGAATGGGAAATGGTGAGATTTCCACTGGATGTGGCGGATGGCAAGAGTGAATAGGAAACCAAGTTGGGGCTGTACAGACGTCCTACAGAGACAAATGTTAATAGTTTGTTTACTAATTTGTGGAAATGGAGAGACTAGAATCCATTAGAAAGTTAGAAGATACAATTGAAAGTCATTTGTAATGAACTGGGTATCGTGGCTGCCATGATAGAGAACGGTCTGTCACATCAGATGACCACGATCTGGTCTGTGGAGAAGTGAGTCAATAACAGTAAACCCCACAGAGGACCTGGATGGGAGGGAAGATCAGGCATGTGGCTGTGAATAGGGTACTTTGTTTTTGTTTTTTGGGGGGCTACATTGGGTCTTTGTTGCTGCACGCGGGCTTTCTCTAGTTGTGGTGAGCTGGGACTACTCTTCGTTGCGGTGCGCGGGCTTCTCATTGCCATGGCTTCTCTTGTTGTGGAGCATGTGCTCTAGAGCGCAGGCTCAGTCGTTGTGGCGCACGGACTTAGTTGTTCCGCGGCATGTGGGATCTTCCCGGACCAGGGCTCAAACCCATGTCCCCTGCATTGGCAGGCAGATTCTTAACCACTGCGCCAGCAAGGAAGTCCCTGTGCATTTCTTTGACAGCATAAATTGCTTCCTTAGCTGGCTGACACCCATGTGCTACACAACTTGCCCCAACTCTGCTAGTCTAGTGACACATTCGTCATTTACGCAATTAATTCAAAACTACTTCTTTTGTGCGAATATGTGCCAAGGGCTTTTTTAGGCCTGGGAACAGAGCAGTAGGTAGGCAGGAAAACTAGTTCTTCTGGAAAAGACTGGCAACCAAAAAGAAATTAGTAAATTGTATAGATTTTAGAATGTTGCATGGTGATAAATATTATGTATGAAAATAAAGCCGAGAGAGAGAGAGAGAGAAAAGAAGAGCTAGGGAGTGCTAGAAATGGGTTTCCGTGTTAACAAGAGAGATCAAGAAGTTGTTCTTGAAAAGCGGGAGGCCTCCAGCAGAGACTCTCAGTAGAAAGAGGGCCAGGGCAGAGCCCCGGGAATGGAATTTGCCCTCTGGCTGTTGGGGTAACCGTGAGGAGGCCAGGGGGCACAGGGGGTATGTGAACGGTAGAGCAGGGAAGAGCTTTGCTCCACGAGGGTAGGCGGGGGCCAGAACTTTTAGGGACACTGCAAAGAATCTGGCCTTTATGGCAGGAGAGATTGGAAATCACTGCAGAGGTTTTAATTCAAGAGTTGGAAGTTGCTGTGTTTGACTTCCTAAAGCAATGGTGACTGGCCGCATCCCTTGGGAAGAAATTACTAACATTCAAAAAAGAGTTTAGCTCAAGGTCACCGATGTGGACTGGAATATTAGGCAAGAATAAACTAAATAGTCCTAGAGGAACCTGCAAAATCTGATGAGTGAGTCAGTCATACCAATAAACCAGAAATTGTTTTTTAAATGACCATTCGGTATCAGACATTCTAGGGCAAAGAAGAATTTTGTGACCTGTAAGTATTTACAATCCACATGGAGAGTCACAGCCAATACATGTTTATAAAAGAATAAATGGTGTAAGTAGCATAGACTTAAGGATCTAAAGGTATTGGCATTATTCCATTCTGTAATCTGGTTTCACAGGTGTTTACTTAATTTTCATCATTTTATTTCACACCACCTCACACAACCCAAATATGTAGATATTTATGAAAAAGCTCACAATTTAAAGATACATAAATAGTATGGCACAGATTTCTGATATTTTTCTGACTTAACCAAGTAGAGATCAAAGTATGTCCACAAGAATTAGGAGAAGTTTTTTGGAGAGAGAGGATTTGCTATAAGGAGGGATCAAAACGTAACCAAACATGAAAGTAGAGAATGGGGAATTTTGTCCTGCAGTGGTTCAGGGTCCTTTAAATGGCGGCACTCCACTTTGGGGGCTGGAGAGGGCACGGGTGACTCCAGAGCCCAGGTCTGGCAGGGGGGCACAACAGGGAGATGGCACCTGAAGGGGAGGTCGACCTGGCAGCTCAGACCTGACCCAGTGGGTGCCACAGGAAAGGCAAGAGGACAGCAGCAGAAAACACACCCGCGAGAGGCTCTCTCTTGCCATGACACTGCCACTTGAAAAGCTGGAAAGACTTTGCCCTGCCCTTGAAGCTATGCCACCAAGAGTCTCAAAAAGAGTCACCAGGAAACTTGTGGAGGTGATGGATCTGTAAATTACCCTGATGATGGTGATGGTCTCACTGAGGTAGGCATATGTCCAAACTCATCACATTGTGTACAGTAGATATGTGCAGTTTTTAAATATCAACCATATCTCAAAAAGGATGTTAAAAAAGGAAGCATATTCTGAGCCCAGCATCTGACTCGTAAAAATAATGACAACTTCAAGACAGACAACTTTCATCAACATCAGTTACTGGGCATGGATTCATTCCGTAGAGTCAATCTATCCATTTGAACTGATTATAATTATTCGGTCAGTGTTTAGGAGGAAGAAAGCCTTATTTTCTGTATGTTTCTGATTAAAAATAAGTTAGTTTAGGGCTTCCCTGGTGGCGCAGTGGTTGAGAATCTGCCTGCTAATGCAGGGGACACGGGTTCGAGCCCTGGTCTGGGAAGATCCCACATGCCGCGGAGCAACTGGTCCCGTGAGCCACAACTACTGAGCCTGCGCGTTTGGAGCCTGTGCTCCGCAACAAGAGAGGCCCCAATAGTGGCCGCGATGAAGAGTGGCCCCTGCTTGCCACAACTAGAGAAAGTGCTCCCACAGAAATGAAGACCCAACACAGCCCAAAATAAATAAATAAATTAAAAAAAAAAAAGTTAGTTTAAACTGACTTATTACCAATAAGACATTAGGTAATAATCATACTGGAAATTTGTACTGAATTTGATGCCGGTAGCTCATTTGCTTTGTTTCAGTGAAAAAAAAAAAAAAATCACCCACAACAACAATAAAACCCTGTAATACACTTCAAAATATTTGACAGAAAATCTGCACTCTCCCTAGATAACTGAATGATTATAGCAATGAGGATTTACAGATGCTAGCAACCAGGTAGCATATGATCAGAAATAATTATCGACATGTTTTTCTCATATGCTGTCTCCCATTAAAATGTAATTTGTCAAATTGGAGAGTTTCTAATGCCTGAAATTATGTTTCATTGCCAAAGCTCTTTAAAAAAATCAGATGCCCTATTGTCTTGTCAACAATAAGAAAATCCATATTTTTGTCAAATTTTCACAGTGAAAACTGCCAGGTATCTGCTGAAAGCACAACATACCTATTTGTGGTCTTAATTTATACTTTACAACTAATACTAGTCATATTTTTCATGGATTTAAATAGGCATCATTAAGAACATTAAGAGAAACTTCACTTTTACTGCCTGGATATTCAAAATTAGATTACTGGGTTAAATTATTTTGCTAATCACATTGCTTCAAAACTTTCTGGAGTGTTTGATTATTGCAAGAATTAATCTGCTTCCTAAATCAGTCTACTCCACACTTAAAGAAACAATACTGTCAGTAACAGGTTAGAAATGAACTGGTGCCAATGAAATATTCAGTGCCTTTACCTAGTGCTGTGGTTTTATATTCTGAATTGTTACTAATAGGCTTCAAACAGAAATACTTCGCCTAAATCTCTTTATGTAAAAACTACATGCTCCTAAATTTCCTTGGACAGGAACACTTGCCTCCCGATGTGAAAAGGTGTTGGCTAAGGCTGCGCTTTGTCAGACAGCATCTTGGAGTTAGCACGGCCATCAGTGTCACTTACAGCTTGAATACAAGTTTAACCCTGATGCACTGAGACAGAAACGCAGGTGCCACCGTGTCCTGCTGGACAACTAAAATGGGCCGGATCTCCCATCTCTCCCTTGGAAGCACTCTGAACATGAATCTCTGTCTTGCCCATTGCTGGTCAAAACCTAGGACAGCATGAAGCTGTCCCCAAGTTTACATGACCCCAGAACATATATTTCCCCTGAAACATTTACCCACAGCAGTATCTGTATACTTCTAGAAACCCTGGATAAAAGGCAGAGACACTGGAGACAGTGAAAAGAGACAAGACAAGCTCTTGAACTGGCCCCAACAGGGAAGTTGCCCAGTTCCTCAGACATAGCTCCTGCCAGGTGACATGGCCCCTCTCTTTTCCGGACCCGGCCAGGCCCCTCTTCTCCCCAAGGCCTCACCTGCCCTGTAAAGACTTGGACAAACACTAACAAAGTTTCTATCAGCTCAAGGCCGCATCCCTGAGAGACCCCAGCCTGAGAAAACAAGGTGCTGCAGCCACACCTGAAGACGGGCCCCGTGTCCCAGCCTCTGGGTTGGGGCGGAGCCCGACTTCCCTGACTGCCAGCCGCAGACACAGATGCCCTAATCCAGTTACACTGACCCACCCTCCACAAGTTTCACTCTCTGATCTACTGAGTCCCCCACTCCCTCGTCCACCCTTTAAACCCCCATCACCTTTGCACAAATCGGAGCTGAGTCCAGTTCACGCTGTACTCTCCCCTGTTGAGGTAGTTATTACTGATTGAAATCCATCCTCACCGCATACCTAGCGACCAGCTGTGTTGATCACTGATGCAGGTGAGGACAAGGTCAGCGGGAGAAGGAAGCCCTCAGCAGGTAGGAGAGGGCACGCAGCTGGGGCCTGACAGAGGTGGAATGAAGGACCCCAAGACTGTCCTCATTCACAACACACCCTTACAGCCCCAGTGACACCCACAGGGCACAGGTTCTAAGAGACCCTGACAGAGGCTCCCGTCCTGGCTGCACCCAAGTTACACTGAGTAAAAGGACTCACCTTTCAGCACTGAGGTTCACCACTGAATCTGTCTTAGGCTGGGGTTTCCCAAGGAGCTGAACACCAGCAGTTATTTGGAGGCGACCCCAGGAAGAATCAGCAGGGGATGGGAAGTAGGATAAGGAAGGGAAGGAATGCCATGAGGCTGGATCACTCGGAGGGTTATCTCCACAGACAAGAGCTTCTGCTCCATTTTTCCCTCCTGCAGTGTGATTTTATTTTTACCATGATTTCTACTGCTTCTTAAAAGAAAAAAAATTTCTTATAGAAGACAAATCTTGGGTACGTTCTCCCCACAGCCATCGAGGCCCCAGGCTCTTCTCTCTGTGATCTTGGTAACTATTACCACAAGGAATTCACCTTCATATTGACTAATACCTGATATCTAAAAGGAGACTCACTTTCCTGGTCATTCCCCACATTGTGTTATACACCTTGTGTTCTGAGATTCTAGTTGGCAAAACAATGTCTTCTTCCATTTTGTATCCTGAACGATTCACATGGTGCCAAATTCATAGTCTGCACTCTAAAATGTTTACTGGGTGAATGAATTCTTACATCACACTATTCTCGTGGTAGAGTTGTAAATATTGCCAAAAATACAACCTTCTCTACACAGTAGATAAGACCGCTTGGCTTTTGTAATGATGTTTCACTGTCGAAAAGGATTTTGGAGTTTATTTTGTCTTTGCAAGAATTGAGGTCACTGATTAGTTCATGACACCACTGCAGGTAGACAAGAAGTCTGTAATCCCTTCATTTTCTTCTTTGTCCAGGGCTTCAGTTAGGTGCTGTTTTCCAAATAAAGGAATCGATACACAGAGACAGGCCAAACCTATATGAACCACATCTTGTCCAGGAAGAACTGTTATAGGAACGAACACTGAGTCCGTTTAGAAAACCAGAAATTCCACTGTAACTGGGACAAACTGACCCTGGGGTTTGGGAGGTGTATAAGCAGTGAGGCATTTGGAGTTCGAGGGACAAGGCAGTGAGCCAAGACTGTCTTCAAAAACACCGTAATATATATTTGCTTTATTTCCCTGACCTACCTACTTTGCTCACATTAAGCAGAGGAGTGCATACCTTGTTACATAATATTAGATATCAAATATCTTTATTTTAATGCTGCTTATGTGGTTTTAATAACTAGGTTTTAAATAGAACTATTATACTTCTGTGACCACTGAAGTATCAAATAATTCTAGAATATCCCCCTGCTTATTCCTCTTAGTCAATTTCTTATTTAAAACATCCAGTTTATTTCACTATGAGTCCAAGTAGATGATTTCTAAAAAAATTTTTTTTAATTTGTTTATTTTAGATCAGAAATAGTTTGTGAAGATTACTTAGTGCTGGTATTTCAAAGTGGAAGGACTCCTGCTCTAGTTATGAGTCATTTCAAGTATACTTGACTCTGAGATTCTATGGCACAAAATCCTTCTTTAAAGGAATAATGGTCCATAGCACAGAACATTTTAAGTTTTGCAAAATACAAAATACAATGCTATGTGAAAGACAAACTTATTGTGACGCATGATGTTTTGTAAAAAATCTCTTTTTATGCCGCATTCACTTAGGAGGAAATGTTTTGTTAAGATGACTTCCTATCTTTTTGCTTCGGAGGAACCTATCTCATCTGATTCTTCAAAAACCAAAAAACTTCAAGAGGTCACACACCATAGCCAGAACAAGTAGAGGCCATCCCACAAAGGATGACCACAAATGATGGTCTGAACTACCTGTGTAGGGATCCGACTATATTTGTTCCACTACTAATGCACATTGTAATGATATAGAGAGATTAGTTGAGAAGAACTGAACTGACAAACATATAATTAATGATACAAATATTAAGCATGTATATTTAAAAAGCGATAATGTTGATTTATAATTAGGGTGTGACCAAAGTTAACTAGCAGTCCTTCTGCACTATGAGTAGTGAAACACTCAGTTGGGAAGGGGAAGGGGAAGGGGAGGGAGGTACCATTACTGAGTGTGACTCTGTACCAGGCAACATGCAGAGGTAAGTTCATGGCATCTTCTAAACAGCCTTGGCCGTGTGCATCATTATCTCAGTTTTATCAATGACGAAATATCAACTTTAAAAGATTTAATACTTTGTCAAATAGAAAGTGAGAAAACTGTTTGAACACAGATTGAAAACAAGTCCATGTCTTTGCCCACTGCACTGTGTTATAGCTCTCCTGATGTCTTCCTGATTTGAATTTTATTCTGGTTCCTTCAGGTCTTATACCTAAACTGACCCTTAGTTGTTTCATATTTGACACAATAATTGCATAGTCATGACATTCTTCATAATCATCCCAAGTTACTTTTTTTTAATTTTATTTTTATTTATTTATTTATTGAAGTATAGTTGATTTACAACATTGTGTTACTTTCAGGTGTACAGCAAAGTGATTCAGTTATACATACATATGTATCTACTTTTTCAGATTCTTTTCCCGTATAGGTTATTACAAATTATTGGATATAGTTCCCTGTGCTATACAGCAGGTCCTTGTTATCTATTTTACATACAGTAGTGTGTATATGTTAATCCCAAACTCCTGATTTATCCCTCCCCCTCCTTCCACTTTGGTAACCATAAGTTTGTTTTCTATGTTTGTGGGTCTATTTCTGTTTTGTATATAAGTTCGTTTGTATCATTTTTTTTAGGTTCCACATTAAGTGATACCATACGTTATTAACTTTTCTGCCGCAAATTTATGGAGTTTCCTCACCAGCAATGACATGGCTTTTAGTATTTTCTTTCATATTTGCCACTTCATCGATTTATGCAAATGCTTAAGCAGCAAGGATTTTGATTTTGTTCCACAGAAATGCTCACTTAAAATACCTTCTATTTTTAATCTTCCATAACTTGCTCCTTTGCCTGGACTTCTAGAGATTTTGTGCACTTCTCTGGTTTTAAAAAGGCTTCAGTAAAATATCTCAATCAAATCATTCCTTGAAAGACTTTCAACTATCTAATTATTCATTCAAAAACTTCATTTCCAGCCTCTGGATACTATGGTGTATATCACTGTATGCCAAGCAGATGCAGACATGAAGAAATACTGGGTCACTGCTCTCAAGAAAGTTACCATCTTTTGAAGGTATACAGACATTAAAATGTAAGTGTGATATGTAAAAGAGAAAACACACAATTCTGTGAAAGCTCACAGCAACAAGCTACCCTAGCTTTGGTAGTCATCCAATTCCTACCTGAGTAAGAGCTACCTGGGGGCCTGGGAAGGGAAGTGCATTCAGGGAGAGGAAGATGGTTGAAGTTCTGAAGATAAGGGAAGGCAAGGCACACTTGGGGAGGGTTCAAGAAGCTTGGCATGTGTGGTATAGAGAAAGGGAAGAAAGGATAAAAGATAAGATTTAGAAGAGAATATTTGATTATGAAATGTCTTGTGACTCAGATGTTAGGATTTTAACATATTTTCCCAGAAGTCTATAAGAAACCTTTTAGGAGTTTCGAACAAGGGGATATCACAGTTAATTTGCATTTTTAAAACATCACCCTGGCTGCAGTGTTGAGAGTAAACTGGGGAGCAGATAAAGAGGCAGATACAAATGCAGAAAAGCCACTTGGAAATGCATGCATGCTTCTGGCTAGGAAATGATGGTGGCACAGATATGAGGGCTGGAGAAAGATGGACAGAGCTAAACATATTTTGGATGTAGAACAAGATTTGGTGATATGTTGCCATGATGGCAGAGAGGCAGTGGTCAAGATTGAGAGCTTGGTGCCGTTGGTTACGAGAAGTGATTCTGGAAGAGGAAAAATCAGGGGGGCAATGTTTCATTTATATACATATTAGGATAAGGACCTATTGAACCACTTGAGTAGTCTGTCTGGAACACAGTGAGCCAGATAGGTACTGGCATCAAAAAAGAGAATGGAAGAGACCTACATCATGCCCTGTATCAACTGCGGTACCTTTCTACAGTTTAAATCTACCCTAATTTTGGCAACTGTAGAAACAAACAAAAACCTCTGACATCAAAACACCACCTTGCCTTTAGACTCTGAACTAAAACTATTGATGAGCAGCAATATTTTTAGGATAAAAGCTAAGTTGCTGTAATAAATGAGATGGAAGTTTGTTTCCCTCTTCCCCAGCTCTGTAGAGGTAGCTGGAGCCCAGGACAGTGGGCAGATCTGCTCCCAGAGTTCAGAGGCCCAGGCTCCTTCTGTCTCGTGCTCAGCATCACCAACAATGAATTGTCTCAGCTCTACCTCCGAGATACAATTTCTGGGAAAAATGTAAGATTGAAGGGAAAAAAATAAATCCTTTTTAAACAAGTGAGAAATTTGATTATTACATTTCTACTTTAATTTCAATTTCATTTCTACCACGTTTTTGGTAAATTTACCAGTGAGACTGTGTGGTCCTGGGCTTTTCTCTGCTGGGAGGATTTTGATTCCTGATGCAATCTGCTGACTAGTTATAAATTTATTCAGATTTTATATTTCATTGTGATTCAGTCTTAGTAGGTTTCTGTGTTTCTAGGAATCTATCCAGTTCATCTAGGTTATCTAATCTGTTGGTGTACAATTGTTTACAGTACTCTCTTTAATCCTTATAATTTCTATAAAATTAGTTATTTCTCCACTTTCATGTTTTTATTTTAGTTATTTGAGTCTTCTTCCTGTTTTTCTTAGTCAATCTCACTAAAGGCTTGTAATTTTCAAAGAATCAACTCTTGTTTTTGTTGATTTTCTCTATTACTTTTCCATCCTCTTATTTATCTCTGCTCTAACCCTCATCATCTCCTTCCTTATTCTAGTTTTGGGCTGATTTGTGAGAATTTAGCTAGACGGCAGTTAGCCCTCCTGGCCAGCTAGATGCTAACCCTGCTGTGCAAGGGAGGGCAGTGGACGTCTGCAGGGCACCCATCCGCCTACCTCCTACCCCAAATGCAGCTCCCTAAGCACGGGGCTCCGCGTTCTCCCATGACGTCTAGATTCCCAACCTATGAGGAGGTGTCATGTCTCTTCGTGTTTTATGTATTCATATATTAAGGTGTTAATGCATCTAACAGCACGACACATGCTGAGGTGCACCTTGGCGAGAGGTCAGAGTGCCTGCTGTGCAGAGTTTACCATCTAGTGGAGAGGCAGCAAGAACCAATTAAACAAGCAAAGAGATGAGGAGTTACAAACGTCATGAGTCATGCTGAACATAGTCAGGGTCCAGAGACTAATAACAAAGACAGGCCAGGAGAAGCCACCTCTAAAGACTGAAACTCACATTGAAAACTGTTGTTTCCTCACAGTGCGGAAGAGAATCAAGACAGGAGGATAAAGTAAGACTGAAATCGGCTATTGGCAGAGGGGCCAAGGATGGACATGTGCATTAGAGAGTGGATGGAGATTAGAGAAAGAGAGCTCGTCGTCACCCTAGAGTGCAGGAATTGATGAAAAAATAGCTCAGGGTTGGAGGAAGAGTACCCTTATGGTCGCAAAGGTGGCAAAGAAGTTAATGACTCCATGGATGTGCCTTTTTATTTGCACACAAACTATTACCTGGGAAAAGAGATTCTCCAATGTCTGCTTCCAAAATGTTACGCTTTTCTCTACTGACATCATACCAGTTTAAATGGTCTCCTCTTCTTTTCCGTACTCTCATGAAAAGGTGACTTACATAAGAAACCCATTTCTAGAGACTTAAGCCCTGCCATCTCATGTTAGAAATCCAGGGGCTAGAAATCCCACAGCTCCTGGCACTCTCACACTGCTCTGCCTCGGGGACCATATTCCAGGGCTCATCCAACGGCTCCTGGCAGATGGGAAAGCTTATGCTGTAGGTGAATTGTGGCACAGAATTCCATGAGTTTCAAGCAAAGTCTTGCTCTCCTATGCAGAAAACCATTCTATTTTTAACAAATAGCAGCTGGCATGTTTATGGCTCCTCATAGAGACTGAATGCTTGACCATGGGCCACCAAGGGAGCCTGAGCTGCCCCTCAGGAATTATATCTTGCCAACCCACTACGATAGACAGCATAATGCCCCATCCCCAAAGATGTCCATGCCCTAAACCCCCCAACCTGTGGATACGTTATTTGCCATAGCAAAAGAGAATTTGCAGATGGGACTAAATTAAGGAATTTGAGATGAGAAGATTATCCTGAATTATCTGAGTGCTCCCAATGGAATCACAAAGGGTGCCTATAAAGTATAACCAGGAGTGACAGTTAGGGAAGGAGATGGAAGGGTGGAAGCAGAGTTCAGCAAGCCAGAGAGAGATGTGAAGGTGATTCACTGCCAGCTTTGAAGATGGAGGAAGGGGCCACCGGACAAGGAAAACAGGTACTGAGCAACTGTGGATCAACCTTCGTTGGCTCATGTTGGACCACGGTTTCCCAGAGTCCACACTCTTTGATTTTCTTGAAACTGTGGTTAGCTCCAATATTCTCCAGATCCCAGCACTTACAGGCACCTAGTTTTGACAGCCAGTATGACTTCTAACATCAGGAGACTCCTGATGGCCCCATGGAAGCTGTGTGATCAAAATGCCCAGGAGCTATTTTCAACCATTAGATAATTGTAATACAATTCAAATTAAAAGTTAATAGATCATTCCCTCCACTTAGAGACTTTAAGTATTTATGATTCTCAGTAATGCATTTTATGACCAGACAGCATGAAAATATTTTAAGATAGTCCTCAACATACAAAAATTTCACCTTAATGCATTTATATAATCATGACATAAACCCTTTAAGTAGGAATAATTAACTTTATCTTGCACACAAGGAAACTGGACGAGGGGAGAATGACTTGAAGGAACATAGTAGCAGCAGAGCCAGCACTCAAACACAGGGCTTCTGATTATGTGTGTGTCCTTTTATAAAGCAATGGATTCAGCAGTTATTTTGGTCAGTCTTCAAAATTCGCAAATTTCTCCCTCCTTTGCTTTTATCTGATATCTTTTTTTTTTTTTAGTGCAAGTTCAATTATACCTTCATGCAAAAAATACAGCCAAGAATGTGCTAGTATTATGTACTCAAAATACAGAGGTTGTATGGTAGTTCTATTTTTAGTTTTTTAAGGAACCTCCATACTGTTCTCCATAGTGGCTGTATCAATTAACATTCCCACCAACAGTGCAAGAGGGTTCCCTTTTCTCCACACCCTCTCCAGCATTTATTGTTTGTAGATTTTTTGATGATGGCCATGCTGACCGGTGTGAGATGATATCTCATTGTAGTTTTGATTTGCATTTCTCTAATGATTAATGATATTGAGCATTTTTTCATGTGTTTGTTGGCAATCTGTATATCTTCTTTGGAGAAATGTTATTTAGGTCTTCTGCCCATTTTTGGATTGGGTTATTTGTTTTTTTGATATTGAGCTGCATGAGCTGCTTGTAAATTTTGGAGATTAATCCTTTGTCAGTTGCTTCATTTGCAAATATTTTCTCCCATTCTGAGGGTTGTCTTTTTGTCTTATTTATGGTTTCCTTTGCTGTGCAAAAGCTTTTAAGTTTCATTAGGTCCCATTTGTTTATCTTTGTTTTTATTTCCATTTCTCTAGGAGGTGGGTCAAAAAGGATACAACCTAGCAATCCCACTACTGGGCATATACCCTGAGAAAACCAGCATTCAAAAAGAGTCATGTACCACAATGTTCATTGCAGCTATATTTACAATAACCAGAACAAGGAAGTAACCTAAGTGTCCATCAACAGATGAATGGATAAAGAAGATGTGGCACATACATAGAATGGAATATTACTCAGCCATAAAAGGAAACGGAATTGAGTTATCTGTAGTGAGGTGGATGGATCTAGAGTCTGTCATACAGAGTGAAGTAAGTCAGAAAGAGAAAAACAAATACCGTATGCTAACACATATATATGGAATCTAAAAAAAAAAAAAAATGGTCATGAAGAACCTAGGGGCAAGACAGGAATAAAGACGCAGACCTACTAGAGAATGGACTTGAGGATACGGGGAGGGGGAAGGGTAAGCTGGGACAAAGTGAGAGACTGGCATGGACATATATACACTACCAAATGTAATACAGAGAGCTAGTGGGAAGCAGCCGCATAGCACAGGGAGATCAGCTCCGTGCTTTGTGACCACCTAGAGGGGTGGGATAGGCAGGGTGGGAGGGAGGGAGACACAAAAGGGAAGAGATATGGGTATGTGTGTATATGTATAACTGATTCACTTTGTTATAGAGCAGAAGCTAACACACCATTGTAAAGCAATTATACTCCAATAAAGATGTTAAAAAAAAAATACAGAGGAGTAAAGTCACTGGATCAAATGTTAGAAAAATTGGCTGTGTCATATATTTTTAAAAATATTTATTTATTTACTTTTTTGGTTGCACCGGGTCTTAGTTACGGCAGGCAGCCTCCTTAGTTGTGGCATTCTAACTCTTAGTTGCATCATGCATGGGGGATCCAGTTCCCTGACCAGGGATCAAACCCAGATGCCCTGCATTGGGAGCATGGAGTCTTATCCACTGTACCAGCAAGGAAGTCTCATGTGTCATATATTATTTACCTAGTAAAATATTTGGAACTATAATCCAAAGTGGCATTAAAAGAAGTTTTGAACAAATACCATATGCTAACACATATATATGGAATTTAAGAAAAAAAAATGTCATGAAGAACCTAGGGGTAAGACAGGAATAAAGACACAGACCTGCTAGAGAACGGACTTGAGGAGATGGGGAGGGGGAAGGGTGAGCTGTGACAAAACGAGAGAGAGGCATGGACAAATATACACTACCAAACGTAAGGTAGACAGCTAGTGGGAAGCAGCCGCATAGCACAGGGAGATCAGCTCGGTGCTTTGTGACCACCTGGAGGGGTGGGATAGGGAGGGTGGGAGGGAGGGAGACGCAAGAGGGAAGAGATATGGGAACATATGTATATGCATAACTGATTCACTCTGTTATAAAGCAGAAACTAACACACCATTGTAAAGCAATTATACCCCAATAAAGATGTTAAAAAAAAGAAGTTTTGATAAAAATTTTAAAATCACTGACTCTATAAATTGTTCTATGCATTTCCCACATTTCAGAGCTTTGAAAAACTCATTCAAGATTATTGTCAGTTTTAAGCAAAAAATTTAAATAAAGAAGGTGCTTGGGTTCTGAAGATAATAAGAAATGAAGTAAATAAAAATATAACTGATTAGTGCATATGCTACTGCTTAATGCCTAGGAGATGTTCCATCAATGTCTGTTGAACAATTTGAACAGCATGTAGAAGAAACAATTAGGGAGACGCAAGAGGGAAGAGATATGGGGATATGTATATGTATAGCTGATTCACTTTGTTATAAGCAGAAACTAACACACCATTGTAAAGCAATTATATACTCCAATAAAGACATTAAAAAAATAAAATAAGATTACATTATATAAAAAAAGGAAACAAATACATGTAGAAAATTGTGTTAACATAACAATGTGACAAAGGAAGTACAACATGGGTGGAAATTAAAGAAATCCTGTTATAATACTGCTTATTATTAAAGTCATTTGTCACTGATTTTCTTCCCTAATATTTCTCTTTTCAGCATGTTCTAGTGCCTCCTGCAAAAACTAAGGATTAATCCTGCACTATTCCCCTAAAATGTTTTGATTCTGAAAGCAAAGAATGGCACTTTTTCAGGTAATATGTACCTACTTTGTTGAGTCTATTCCTGAACAAATCAATGGAAAGTTACATTTCTTAGCAATATTTGTTCTATCGACTTTTACACTGTAGTGATAACTCAATTACCAAGAAAGGAGGTTATTTTATTTTGTAGTCATGTCAATGTGAGGCAAGCCGAATCAAAGGGTTTTCACTCGGAAGGTAATATACATATATTTTAGGCTGAAAGCTTCACAACAGTCTTGTCATATTTCAATTAGATGAAAATGCCCACTGGATAATTTGCCGCTGGCCGTGTTTGCACTTCTCGCCACCTGGGCTTCCAGGCACCCAGGGGGCCTCTCTGTAGTTCACCCACTGCCAGGCTCCTGACAGGTGCCTAAGAACCCATTACCCAGGCATTACGTGATTTCTGTATGGACCTTGTCATCAGGAATCGGTATGAGGAGGGCAATCCTGCCCGTACAAGAAGATTGGAGCCCTTTCAGGACATGCCCTGGCACGTGGAAAGACTTCAGAGGAGCCCGAAGGATCTTTCAGAACATCAGCACAGTAGGTGCGTGCACATCAGGTATTTTTCAGTGGATTTCTTCTTAGTGGTAAAAATGGAGAACACAAAGCTAGCTGGGGAAGACAGTGTGGTTTCTTCTTAGGCCCCAGAAAAGAATGGAATAACTAGGGAACATTCTAAAATACAGTCTTCCTGAAATGTAATAGTTGAAGTCTCTCTTCCAGCCATTCAAGTATTGCATCAAATGGACCCAATCTGAATAAATACCAATTCAAAACAACTGTGTACAATAATCCTGAGAGAAAACCATTGCACTTAGAGAAACTGACCGTTTACTCTTTTAAGGTCTACTTTTGCAGTACAGTAGCTGTGACCTGCCCAGATGACTGTCCCACAGCCACTCTGTTCTTTAAGAGGTTGACCAGACTTGTCTCTACATCCCCAGAGGCAGAGGCTGCAACTGCAATGGCCGCTCGATAGCACTATTTCCACACCTGGACCTGCACTCTGGGTCCTCCAGAATCTGCAAAGGCACCATCTTCACAATTTCCTTATCAATACTAGATGGGTGATGGACAGATGGATGAATAGATGGAATGATGTATAAATAAAACATAATTTTTGTGAGCACCTAAGTGATTGCAATGTTTTATGCAAATACCACACTTTATTAATAAGCCTTAGCTTATCCTAGCTGGTTCTGGCCACTGTTTTCTTGGATTCTTGTGTCTCTTCATAGGTTCTGCTCAAAACTGCATCCCCTGGTGGTGAGTCTACCTGCTGGGTCTCTTACTAGCTGGTACACCAGTTCTGAGAGGATTAGAGGCATTTCTACTTGTGTATATTTCTTAGGATCTTAACATTCTTTTCTGAGAAATCAGCAAACACAGTACATACATACATACATACATATGTGTCTGTGTATGTATGTATGTATATATATATATACACACATATATATATATACACACACACATATATATATTTTTTTGTTTGTTTGTTTTTGCCTAACTGCCTTGAATATGCATATTCCAATGAGATCACCCTGGTGTCTTTCTGATCTCTGCTCTCCTCAATTCTCTTCTCCATGGATGCAGTTAGATTCCTGGCTCCTTGAAAGGTCACCTCTAGACTGATCCCAGAGCTCTCAGTCAACACTAGCCCCTGACAACTGGCTTCTTGTCCCTGACTCCTGGGACCCTGGGGCACGTTTACAACTGGAGAATCTAGGATAGGCTAAGGGAACCGTCATCTCTCAGGAACCAAAATGTCTAGCAAGATATATTTTAACTGAATTCCTTAGATCTCAGTAATATTATAGATCATAAACAAATTGGCAAGTGCCCTAATTTTCCAGATGAAGACAAATAAGTTCCAAAGCTAATTTGTTAAGAAAATACAGCTGGAAAGTGGTCTTTTGAAGATGAATTCTAAATGGAGAAATCTTTTTCTCTGCCCCAGTATCTTCACAGTATCTGATCAGAATAGGAGTCTATCAAATATGTAATGAAATAGTTAATTAGCAAAAAATCATATTTCAATAACTAAATATATGTATACATATGTATTTAAAATAGGTATGTATTCTTCACTGAGGATCAGGAATGATAATTTAAAACTATTTCTCAGTTATGAAAATCACAAATGGTTTTCTCTTTGAAAATGTCACTTCTCATTACAGTATGAGTCCCAAATGTTGACTTAGTTATTAAATTATTGGTCTGTCACGATGAATATGCTACATATATTCAGAAGCATTCCCTTACAGCTTTTAAATATGTATACAAAAAGAACAAAAGAGATTTCTGTGTGTCTGTACTCTTCAAGTACATGAGCCAATGGCAAAGCTCATGATTTAAAACAACATATTCCAGAGCAATAATTTAATATTTTTGTTCTTTTTTCATCAAGGCCTATTTCATACTTTCTTGCATAAAGTGCCTTAATGTTTAGACTCTGATGGTAGGTGTGCTTAATCATTTTGAATACACAATTGGCAGAGAAGAGACTGGAACAATATAAGCAGAACTGAAATGAGAATAATCAACATAAAACAGAGAAATCAACATCACATTTGAACCCTAATTATGCATCCATTTCATCTCACAATTATTCTTCATTTTTCACATTCAAAAGCTGACATGTATGGCAAAGTAGTCTTGAGGAATTCTGAATTTGCTATAAATCTTCTTTAATATATTTCTATTACAATGAGAAAAGAGCATTTGGAGAATTTCATTGCTTCTAATAGCTATTTTATATGGCAGAATTTACCTTTTAAATTTCTATTTGTACTTTTGTTTCCTATTTAAAAATGCCAAAAACAAAAAATAAATGAGATTTATGAGGGTTTAAAGGTAGAATACTCATCATAAATATATTTTAAAATCTGGAGATTTCAGGATTTATGAGTAATACATTGGCTCAGACTCTAAATTTTCCTTCTCAAGACAGAACATTACTGAGAAAGCACCTCAGCCTTAGCCAGAAATCAGGCAAATAAGAACATCTGGCCAGGATCCCAGTCTACTCCTCAACTGAGCTGCAGATACACATTTGTATTACAATAAAGAGGTTTCAAAACCTGAAAATTCTTTTGTTATATTAGAGCTCCATATATCAAATCCATGAGTTTGGAAATAAAATGTATTACATTTTCAACTGCTTTCTTACTATATCTGAAAAAAGTAGTAATGAGTTATTCAAAAGTAATTATAGTAAACATGGTTACTTTGTTCTTTTTAGATATTTTAAGCTCAAAAAAGTTTAATTAATTTTTTTTGGAGGAAGAAACAACTATTAGTATGTATCAACAAAATGAAGGTCAATAGAACCATAAGTCATTGAGTAAAATTCTGTGACCTAAGGACATGAAGACAATAGTAAACACTTACTGACTGCCTACTGTGAGCTACATAACACAGGATTTAGGTGCCTTCTGTGTATTCATGTATTTGGGCAGGGGATAGTTTGGATGTCACAGAACGGTAGCAGGGGAGGTTGGGAGAAGGGGTCTTAATTGTAGGGAGTGGGATGCACAAGCCCATCATAGTGAGATGCGGAAGAGAGAGGACACACAGGGTGGATGACAGGGAAGTGCCACTAATATCCTGCTAGTCACCTCTCTCTACTGGAGTACCCCATACATTTTATTAATATTGAGAAAGAACTCTGTTTTTTTAAAATTTATTTTCCTATTTTTTTAATACTGATGCATAAAAGCACTACTTTCTTGGCATGCTGATCCTATACAAAATGTTTATTTATTCTTGTCGCAAAGATTATGAAGAACAACTTTCCTTCTTTAAAGATGTCAAAACAGATTATTGGATGTCCTGTCTAGCACGTTTTGATTATCTGTGTCTTTCATTGTCTTTGAGCTATTTTACAACTCTCTCTGCAAAACTGATAGTAATGCAAATTATACTTGTCCATAGAAATGCAAATGATGTTTAACTATTGGATATTGACTAGGTTTGCATCTGTAATGTAGGTTCATTTCAGCGTTTCCAGTTTCGTGTGTGTGTGTGTGTGTGTGTGTGTGTGTGTGTGTGTGTTGACTGAATTCTCTGAATCAGTTGTAACGTGTTATTGGTTTCTGCCTTAATTTCAAATTAAATGAACCTTTGCCATGTGTTCATTTTATGTTTGTCATGACCTAACCTTTAAAGAATTGTATTTTACTATTTTAAAAGCTTGTGTTTAAATTTTCTATCGTAATTTTTATTTGGACAATACTAATACTTCCCATACAAAGACAACTGATATAGGTCGATTCTGGGTATCTGCAGTTACATAATCTATAAAGTTGCTGCACACATAACATCAGTGAATACTGAATAGCCATGGAGGGCAAACCGGGCAGGCTTCTGCCAGCCTCTGGTCGCAGCGTCTAAGGTGTTATCAGCCCTTCAGTGACATTCAGCCCAGCCCAGCAGCACTAACTTGAGTCTGAATGAGATCACCTAACAGAGGGGGTTTCTCTGTAAGGTCCATTGCCGCCTTCTTGCGTTAGAACACTTCGCTTTGCTTCACTTCACTTCTTCCCATAGATTCACTTCAGCATTACATGTGGAGGCCATTTTTAAGAGAGGAATCACCAACAAAAAGTACAGAATGTGAAAAACATGACACTAAGGAGACTACAGAAAGGATGTTTGTCTACACTCTGAGAGCTGAAACACACAGGCATGGAACCCCAGAGAGAGGATCAATTATGATTTCTTTTTTCCTCTCATGCCCATGGGCATTTGGCAAGCTGTCCTTACAGTTTGAAGACTTAGAGGAGCAGGCTTTTTCTAGTCTGCTTTTTCTGCTAACTTCCCAGACCACTGAGGAGAACCTTACAATTCTTGTCTTTATATAGATCACAGCTGTAGCGCCTTAAACACCAGGCACACACAGTCCCCCTCCATGGTGTGGGTCTCAGGACACCATCCCACCACTATGCAGTGTCCCTCCAGGGCTGGAAACCCAGGAAGCATTTTAGACTTGGACTTCCCTCCTAGCTATGATGTTAGAATACTTTTTTGGTTTCTAGTCATCAATGTTTTGATGTCAAGGTCTTGGCTCAAAACCCATACATTTGTATTCTGTATTATCCAGCATTGGCAATTTTTTGATGTTTCTGAGAGAAAAGCAGAGAAATGATTCATTACAGTCTGCCATTTCAGAAGGATTGCTCCCCTCTTGATCTGAAATGGTGCTACTTTTTCTGATAATGATCCTAAACTGATGCCCAAGTAACTTTTGCATGTTATCTCATGTAGATCATGAAGCTCTTTTGCGGCAGAGCCCTTCATGTGCCTGAAGAAAGTCACGTCCTTTCCAACAGTCTGTCTTGTGCTCTTCGGCATCTTCTCTCTCTCTGACCATTCTTCCTATATTACCATTTCAGTCTCTTAAATCTCGGTCATTTGACTTAACATTGACCTGTTTGCCTGTATTTTAAATCAATGCTAATTTATCTGGCATAAATAAGTCATATAGTTAAACCAAAAAACTACTGGAATAGAGGAAATAGTATTTTCAGATACAATGAAA
The DNA here is from genome assembly GCF_003031525.2 of Neophocaena asiaeorientalis asiaeorientalis. NCBI lineage: Eukaryota > Metazoa > Chordata > Mammalia > Artiodactyla > Phocoenidae > Neophocaena > Neophocaena asiaeorientalis. Next base: position 736,392 of record NW_020175446.1, on the reverse strand, counting down.
TCCTCTCACTAGCTTAAAAATGTAACTGGTAGTCAGGTTAATATACAATAAGCACACTTTGAAGTTACCTCAAATAATAAATCCTCTTAAAATAAGGTTTCTCTGTGTTGACACAAGAGTTATATTTGAAAGTTCTATCTTAAAAAGTCCATCTTTTGTAAAGCAACTGAATTTGATTTTCTGTTTATAATATATATAGAACAGTGAAAATGGTTAACTTTCTGTTAATTTCATATAATTTCCAATGTGATTCATCTCAAAGCAAAATATAATTTCCTATCCAAAAGACATAATAAACACCTAATAAAATTTAATGAAAAACATTATTTCCTATCACCATGTGATAATTGACAAATTAACTGGTATTACCACTAAAAGCATTTTCTTCATTTTCTTTTTACATGTTTTTATGGCTGATACTTGTTGGAGCTTGACAATTTATAGGTCAGATTAAAAATCTCAGGAATTAGTTGACAGAAATTCAATTTTTAGTTTAAAATAGTTCAAACTGAGCTTATATATTATCAGAGCGGTAAAGATTATAAAGTTAGGTCTCAAACTTCTGTGACCTACAAAATGACTTATGCCAATACATGAATTATAAATAATAGTGTTTGGGGGAAAGGCTTTATAAATCAAAGTTTGGAATAGGTCTTAATAAGGTCGTATTCACATGTACCATTATTGTGAGAGAAGAAAAATTAATATGTTTCATAGAGATGGAAATATACTTGAGAAAATAATTTTGTTATGATTAGTTAATGGTTCACAGAGACATAGAGAAAGAGAGACAGGTTGAGAGAGAGACGGAGAATGTAGCTGACCTCCATTTCCACCCAGGAAATAAGACGGGGCATCACCTAATGTTTTCTGTCAGACACAGCAGACATAGACCCTTCTACTCACATACCACGCTTATTGTCAGTTTTGTTAGGTTGAATGCACATTTCAATATTTAAAGCACATGAATAGCTGTGACTATATTCTATTTTTTGTTTGTTTCCAAGTCTACTCCTTCAGGCCTAAGAAATATCTTATTCCCCCTCTATATCTCAAATAAGCTTTTAACATTTTTTTCTAATCTTTTTTTTCTTCTCAAAGTCCATCTTTCACCCCTTCAACTTTTCTAGCCCTTCCAACATGGTGTCAACAAGAACCTAAATTAAATCTCCTCTCTTGGAAACCTAGAGTGGTCTTCTTTATCCTGACTGGACCCCTGATGCAGTAAACTGTAACAGAAATGGTCTTGGGAAGTAGGATTCTGGCATACTGTTGCTTGTTGTCTGAACCCACATGGCAGTGGAATATGGAACAGAGTAAATCCTAGCCAGAAGCAGCCTCCTGATAATTTGAAGTAGGAATTGTGGCCACTTAGGTTGAGTGGCCTATTGAAGGCACTGGGAGGGCAGAAGGGTAGTGGTGTTTATAACTCTCAGGACTGCAGAGTGGAAGACTTATGTCCACCTGCTCTAGGCAACTACAGACAGATCATGAGAAACACAACTCCCAGGTAAAGCACAATCAGAACCAGAGAGTTTCTATGGAGGAGCTCAAGAATTTCTTATTATTTTTCAGCTCTTAGGAAGACATGGATTAAAACAAGACTCCAAAACTAAGTGTGTGTTTTGCAGAATTATAATGTGAAGTAAGTTTGCAGCATCTCGAGTAGGTCACATAAAAATTATGGCATTATTTGAGCAGTAGCAGGCCACCAAGCTTTAGAATGAAGCTGCTGAGTGAACTCAGACATTTTTTAGATCCATATCCCGAAATTCCTTCCCAAGTCTTCCGTACCAGCAGAAGCAGTTCTTTTTCTGTCTTAGGAGACAATCCCTCTCTTGCTGGGAGACTGCACGATAAGCTGCCTGAAGTCAGTAGAATATTTGGGGAATTGAAAGAACAACAGTATAGAATTCATCCCGGAGAGTTCTGTGGGAGAAGGGTGTGGACAGACCCCTTGGGATGGGCATTTGTGTTTCATTCCTGTGAATATTCAACAAAGGACACCCATGCAGAGGAAGCTCTCAAAATCCGGTGGACAAGAGGAACCATCGTGTGGGTGTTAGTCTGCCTCTTAGGGTTTAGCTTCGATTTTTTTTTTTTTGCTTGTTTTATCTTAGGAAGGTTTTGCTGGCATAAAAATGAACTGAGGAGCTTTCCACTTCCCCTGCATCTGAAATAGCAGACACAATTACCTAATTGTGAGTGATAATTTAGTAATGAAACTAATCTCGCTATTAATGATATATCTTTAATCACCTTTCCAGCATCTTCAGTAGTACTTCCAGTGAAGTATTCAAATTTTCTATTAAGTCTAGAGTCAATTTTGGTAGTATATAACCTGTGTAGAAAATTATCCAATTTGTCCAGGCTTCCAAATTAAATGAAACAATACAGTTGCATACAATATTAGTCTATAATATTTAATCTCTTTTATATCTGGGTTACATTATAATTATATTTTCCTCATTCCTAATTACATTTTCTATTATCTACATTTTATATTATCTTGTCAGTGTTAAAAACATTCTCTGCTTTGGTTTATTTTATTTTTTTAAAGAACCAGGTTTTATATTTACTTATTATTTATATATTTCGCTTCCTACTTTATTAAGTTAAACTCTTTCCTTATTAATTTCATCTTTCTATTTCTCTTTGGTTTATTCTGGTGATCACTGCTCTAATGTTTTATGATAACAAACTTATTCTTAACAAAATCACTAAGGTCTTAGCATTGTTTTAGCAAGAGGTAGTCTGTTATTCATTGAATTCTGTGCAATTTACAATTTCAGCTTGATTTTTTTTTAATTTTTGATCCAAGGATATTTAGGAGAGCCTTTCTCAATTTAACAGTAGCTAAAGATTTATTTATATTTTTTCATTAAAATATTTGTATTTTTATTTTAGTTTAATTTTTTTTGTTTGGTTTTTCTTTGTTTTTTTTTGCAGTACACGGGCCTCTCACTGCTGGGGCCTCTCCCGTTGCGGAGCACAGGCTCCGGACGCGCAGGCTCAGCGGCCATGGCTCACGGACCCAGCCGCTCCACGGCACGCGGGATCTTCCCGGACCGGGGCACAAACCCGTGTCCCCTGCATCGGCAGGCGGACTCTCAACCACTGCGCCACCAGGGAAGCCCCTATTTTAGTTCAATTTTTAATGCAATCTCTAACATTTCAAAATTTTAGTTTGTCATCATTTGAAAACACTTCTAATTCTTCATACATGTATAAATATTTTCATTATTTGTAGGGCATATCATTTTGCATACATTTACTAACCCAAGTGCATTTATTTTATGTTTCAGAGTTTCGATATTCTTGCTGATTTTTGGTTTATTATCTATTAGATATACCTACTAGATTCTACAAGAGATATATGGTTATAGTCTACTAAAATAATAAATTATAAAATTCCCTCAGAATTTACAAAAATTTTTGCTTTATAAATTAGGCTGCTATTTTCTTTGACCCAAAGTGGTTAGTTTCCTATGTCATTTCACTGTATCATTTAACACCATATGAAACTGCTGTATAGGTTTGCCTTTAACTGACTTCATGAATTAGCATTTCAATTTAAAATTTTACCTTATCTGATATTTACATTCCCATTTTCTTTTTGTTTGGATTTGATCAATCTTTGTTTATCATTTTATTTTCAAACATTCTTAATCTTTGTTCGAATATGGAGTGTGTATATGTTTATGTGTGTGTGTGCGTGTATGCACTAAATTTGCTTTCTTTTCATTTCAACACTATTCTTTAATGTAGTAATTGAACTTTTTCACATTTAATGCAACCATTTAAATACTTGATATTAGTCATTGCATATTGCTTTCTGGTCACTTCCTTAGAAATTATTTCCTTTTTTTGTTTTACTGGCTTGGTTTTGTGCCTTTCGTTCCTTTTATTTAATTGCTTATATGTTTTGCTTGTTTCCTTGCTTACCCCTCTTCATATTTGGCAGTTTTTCTGCCATATTTCTTGTTACTAGTGGTTGTCTTTCATTTTCAACATTCATAATAATATGTTTTACTTGTATGTAAGAGACCAGGCATTTTCCCCACTGAGACCCACTCTAATCCCAATAAAAACAGAACATGTAACCGCTGTTTTACCCACTCTGTCACCCAGCAAATGAAGTATTTATTAAACTTTGTTTTTCCCATTCTCTGTCCCTAACCCCATCCAATTCCTACATTTTCCTAAAGTAGTCCTTTAGTAACAAACTGTTAATTCAATTTTTATCTTATTTTTGTTAAATGTTTTTTCTCAGATAAGTTACTAGGATTATTATTCCAATACTTGAATATATGATTAAAACTTTTTCATCTCATATATATCATGGTTGTTTATAGATGTTAATGTTCTACTCCTTTTCTAAAAGTATTCTCTAAATTATTTCATTATATAAAGCTTCAAATTTTGCACATGGGAAGCCTATTTCATATGTAGCCAGATTTAACAAATAAAAATACAGAATGCTCAGTTAAATCTGAATTTCCAATCAACCGCAATTTTTGGTATAAATATGTCTCAAATATTATACTGGATACACTTATACTAAAAATGTATTATTTCTTTGTCTCATACAATATTTGGAACAGACGTATACTGAAAATATATCCATTCTTTATGTGAATTTCAAATTTAACTGGTATCCTATATTTTATCTGGCCACCCCACTATTGTTAGTCTGATTCAGTTTTTTCTCTTTGCATGGTCAGGCCATTCAAGATGGCTGTTCTCTTGCTTTCTGTCATCCCCTGCCCGACCAGGCCCTGCTTCACTCACAGGACTATCCAATCTCCTTAATTATAGGGCTTAATTAGTCCCTGGAAATGGATGAGCCCATCTGATTTCAATTCCCCCTATAACTGGTAACCTCCTTCGCCCAAGTAGTGAAGACTGCTGGCTGCCATGCCCTGTCTGCCCTCTGCCGCAAGTGGTGGGGTATTGCTCCAGGACCCTTTTGTGTAAATCCCCTAGTCCAAGCCACTGATGTCTCCGTCGCTGCCTCTGGAGTCTTTCTTTGATCTCTAGGCTGGGCAACTACAAGGCTTGCAGGCCTGTGGGGTGCGGCTCAATACTCTTCTATATAACTTTTTTTCATTGTTTGAAATCTCATTAGAAATTCTACTCAGCTTTGGAGGTATTAACATTTATCATAAGATCCCTGGGTGTGTGAAGCTTGTGTTTTGTTTTGTTGTGGCTTTGTTGCTTTCTTTTGTTTTTGATCACTAATCTTGGTAAGAATTAAGGAAATACTTCAAAGCAAAGACTGGCAATTGTTCACCTTCTGTAAACCTCAGATCCAAAGGTCCCTGGGGATCAGGAAAGCCAACCCTGTAGACCTACTCATTCAGGTGGATGAATCACCCCCCATTCCAGCCTGTGAACCTCTGTTGTTGAGGGTTTCTACATAATATGCTACCTTTCTCTGAATCCTCAATTTTGATGCCTCTGCCACTGACCAGCAAGCCCTTTGAGCTCTCAAAGACCCTTCAGGCAACATTTGCTCTTCTGAGTTGTAAATCTCAAGAAGCAGAACCACTTACAGGATAGCCTTCTTTGCTTTGGGTTCTACTCAAATCTGAAAGTTTTGTGAATTAGGTAGTAAATGGGTTGAGAGGCGGTTTCAAAAGTGGTAAATGATGGTTCCATCATCCAAAGGGCCACCATCATGTGTGCCTAATTGCAGGAGATGCAAGGGAGAACAACTCTTCTAAAACTTTGGAGAAAATATTTCCACAGGCCATGATTATCTTGTAAACATAATTAAAAGACATGAGTAACTGCTGTGAACCTCAAATCAAGTCAGGTCTTGCTCATCAGCATGTTCTTTTTTGTTTCTTATTGCATCCCTTGGAGTACAATCAGGAAACAAATAATGCACTCGGAATTAGGATTACTCAAGAAGAGTTAATCTTCAAAAGGACTCTTTTATACAAACTCGATATTCCTTCTCCTACTACTTTGATTATTCCTTTGGGGCACTCAGGAATAAGGGTGACCCTCAACTCTCACACATGGATAAAGCATGACACAATAATGAATGGCAGCTGACTTTCTGTGTGAAGAGGGGCCAGATGAGAAGTGTGTGTAAATAGGAACCAATTCATGGTGTGACTTGGGGAAATGGAATGTTGGGGTGATCTAATCAGATCTATTCCCCCTCTTTCCTCTCTTTGGGACTGAGGTTTTGTTGCTACCTGCATCCCCTCAGGATAATTCCTTTTCTCCAAAACCCAAGACAACACAGCCTATGACTGACAGCTCCACCTCAGTCTCTTCCTCAATTCTCAGTCCCTGGCACTCACTACTTGGTGCTTGTACCTTTGCAATTAAGTTAATCCCCAACCTGTGCCTCCCACACTGCTTTCTAGAGGATCTTGGCTAGGACAGGGACTATTTAAAAAGGAGTGGGTAGGATGTGGGTGATGTTCAAGGAGAGTTCAGGAATCCAAGGCCCACAGCTGCAGAGCAATCATCTCATTTAGTTCTGGCACAATGAGGGGGAAAGTTTGGATTCGAGAAAAAAGTACATATTCACTTAGTGCATTTTTCACTGAGGGGACCAGTTATGATTAATCAAAAGCCCAGCCATCCTAAATGGACTTTGCTGGTTGGGATTTCGAGGGAATATATACACTGAAGTAACTATATTCTTTAACCCTCATTTTTCTCCATTAGTCAGGTATCCTTGCTGAACAAAATGAACTGAAGACAACAGCAAGGAAGTCTTGGTGATTGTGACCAAGAACACAGCAGAAAAAATAAAAACTCTGTCTAGGAGGGTAAATAAAAGATGCCAACCACAACTTAAAACATCAAGCCAAGCTTTAATTTGTTGCGTCCCTGTTGCATTCCTAGGATAACATCATCAATTAGCTGCAGCTTCCCTACTAACATTCTTAAGGATACAAGCATATATTAGCTATGGCTCCCTTTTGCATTCACAATAATACCATCATCAGTTAGCTGCTGTTTGCTATTTACATTCCTAAAATACCATCATCAATTGGCTACAGCTAACCATGTGCATTTTCTATGATGACATCAGCAATTAGCAGCAGATTCCCATTTTAATTCCTAAAGATACTATCATCAATTGGACACAGCATCTGCAACAGATTTCCAATGACACCACTACCAATTAGCAGTAGCTTTCCCTTCACAGTCTTAGAATACCATCATAAACTGCCCACACTTCCCTTTGCATTCCCTTGATGACATCATGAATTAGCTTCAGATTTCTTTTACGTTCTTAAGGATAACATTATCATGTGACCACAGTATCCTCCTTTGGATTCCCCAGTAATAAATTCATTAATTAGCTGCAGCTTCCCTTTTGCATTCCCTCCATTGATATCACCAATTTGAGGCAGCTTCCCATTTATTTCTAAGGATACATCACCAATTATCCACAGCTTTCCCTTTGCTTTCTCGGTGATACCATCATCATTCAGCTGCAGCTTCCCATTTACATTCCCAAGGATACCATCATCAATTGGCCACAGCTTCCTTTTGCTTTGCCAGTGATATCACCATCAATTAGCTGCAGCTTCCCATTTACATTCCTAAGGGTACCTTCATCAATGGGCTACAGCTTCACCTTTCAATTCCCCATGATGATATCAATTAGCTGCAGCTTCCCATTTACATTCCCAAGGATACCATCATCAATTGGCCACAGCTTCCTTTTGCTTTGCCAATGATATCACCATCAATTAGCTGCAGCTTCCCATTTACATTCCTAAGGATACCATCAACAATTGGCTGCAGCTTTCCATTTATATAACCAAGGATACCATCATCAATGGGCCACAGTTTCCCATTTAGATTTCTAAGGATACGTCAAAAATTAGCTGCAGCTTCTGTTTTACATTCCTAAGGAGACCATCATCAACTGGGCGCAGCATCCTCTTTGCATTCCCGATAATACCATTATCAACTGGCTGCAGCTCTCCTTTAACATTCCTAAGGAAACATCATCAACCGGCTTCAGCTCCCTTTTGCATTCCCAAGCTAACCACCATAAACTGGCTTTAGCTTCCCATTTATAAGCCTAAGCACAGCACCATCAACTGGCCACAACTTCTCTCTGGCATTTCTAAGGATGCCGTCATATCTGGATGCTGCTTTCCTTTTCCATTCCTAAGGGTATCTATCAATTAGCTGCAGCTTCCCTTCTGAATTTTTAAGGATATCATCATAATTAGTTGCAGCTTCCATTTACATTCCTAAGGATCCGACCATTGACTGGCTGCAGCCCCCCTTTTAACATTTCTAAGGAGATCATCATCAATTAGCTCACCATCTCTTTTACATTTCTTAGGACCCATCATTAATTAATGTCAACAGGTAGCTCCTCACAGGTCACAACATTAAAACTGCCATCTAACTTTATTACCTGCTGCAGTATCCATGTCTACCTCTTTCCTGGACTGTAAGCCCTGCTACCTTTCCTCTCCCTGTCTGCAGTGCCATCATGCCTACTAAAACCCAGGAGCCTTTTTCAAGTGTCACTTCCCCCATCATCACCAGCCTTCAGGTTCCTGGTATTGCTCTGCTCTTTTAGGATCTTGTGGTTCCCTGCACCAACGTACGTTGGTGGAAGAAGTGACCACTGTACTGTTCTTGAGGTTTCATGAGAGGCCGGTGGGCATTGAACATGATGATCCATTCCAACATTTCTCTCTTTTAAGTCTTTAAGTGCCTTTTTCTACCTCATATCAGGGATGTTCTCTTAATTCAAATATATTTGATATAGGCCATCAATTAGACATGAAAAAGTAAGTTGCATCCATAATCCAGCTAACAGGGAATTTGGTGGAATGTAATTTCTATACATCAAACTAATCCAACAGAGAGGACCACATAGAAAGCAGTGCATTGGGTAGGGTGCCAAGAGAAACATGTAGCACAGATGTAATATGCATAACCTAGCGCTTCGAATAGGGTGCTCCCCCTAGGAAGGGACACTTGACAACTGAGGTTAATCCCACAGTTAAATGGTATCTTGTAAGTACGGACAAAAAGTTTCTATTTATCTTATACATCACATGACAAGGTCTCCATAGGCTGTCTTTACGTTCTTTGATCCTTACTCAGGAAAAGTAAATTTATCTACTAATCACATATTTGTAACTATTGACACAAAGCATTTCTCAGGCTTGAGTTAGGTATTTGGAATACAGTGACTCACAAGATAGATCTGGACATGCCCCTGTGCGATGTGCACTGTTTTGCAGGTAACAGAGGGCATTACGAGGAAGAACATGGGCTCGTGATTTAGATTTGGAATTTGAAGGACATAAAACTTGAAAGCAACACAATTTTCTGCTCCTGAGTTAAACAATTATGCGACTTGGAATAATTTCCTGTCTCTACTAGTGTAATTTCCTGTATCTGTGTTAAAACAAAACAAACAAAACAAAATTTTAAAAAACCACCAAGGCCAATCAAAAGTAACTTAGCTGCTTTCTCCACAAAATAGTTCATCTAGGAGGATAAGACTGCATAAAACCCCCATAAAACTAAAACAGCTTACAGAGAGAGAGCTTGTTTATCAAGCCGGACTTTGGAATGGCTAGGGCAGTTGAAAGAAGAAATCCACATCTGAAGTTTCTCAGGAAGTTTAACTGGAGGACCTTCATGCCTGCCTGTATGTTTAGCGTGAGGGCAGCAACTTGTATTGTATACACCACACTGAGTTAGATGCAATATGCTCTCCCAATGAAATAGCTGGAGGCCCCTACTGGGATCCACAATGCATTCCTCAGATAGATTTGTCTCTGATGATGCAAGTGTTAGTGTCAGCTTTTATTTTTCCCATACTTCTAGCTTAGACAAGTTATATTTATCATTGGATTTTTATCTACCTGAAAAATAACAATGGCTTTTTCTTTTAATCAAGTATTGTAAATTCAGCAAAGAAAACCTCACACGACATTAGAGAAAAACAACATTGATAAATACTATTCCAGAGTTCAATTTCCTATAAGACCGTTGTTTTTCTCTGCAAGTTTAAGTTGTGCAATTTAAAAATCACTTTAAACCATTTTAAAACGTTTTACCTCATTGAACTGCTCACAGCTGATCCACATGCTAAAAGATGCCCCATGCCCATCATACCTGCTGCTGTCATCAAGCCAGGGTTTCTCAGGAGTTTTAACACTGGGTACAATCAACATAAGGTGCCTCCTGGGCCTTCTCCTTTCCCTCTGCTAAGTTGTGCTGAATTACTCGAGTAGAAGCTCCATACAATTTCCTGATAGGATTTTCTTTTTGTAATTTACACATGTGAACCTGTAAAAACAAGACAGAGATTCACATGGACTGACATTATTTATGAAAAAGGGAAAATGGAAACAGAACTTGCATTACCTGGAGACCATAAACATTGTACAGTTTTTGCACATTTTGATGCTAATTAAATTTGGTGCTTGCCTAAAATAAAGATTGAATTTGTTCACATCACTCACAGAGACGTTTTTCTCTATGGATTTTAAAACTACAGTGAAGGGGATCCCCACAGATGGTAATGATGCTCTGTACACATATTCAGCCGTCTGATATAAATAATGGACACAAAGAGACTTGCTTTGTCTTGCTTGACTTGCTTGGTCTATTGAAAACAGTGATTTAAAAATACAGAGATAACCAACTGTTACAAGAGCTATATAAACTGAGAACAGTTTCCATAATAGTAATTATGGGTACCATGCATTGCATATATATTTTGCGCTAAGGGCTTTTTAACATTTTGCATTTAAATAAAGATCAAAAGTAATATATGTAAACACATGTTCTAGTGCCTGGCGCATTTTAAGGACTCGATAAATCAAGTTTTTATTAGGATAATAGATGCTACCACTTAATCTTCACAAGAACCCTGTGAAATAAGGCTTTTAATGCCTCTGTTTTACTGATGGAGGAACTGGGCTGAGAGTTCTGATGGGTGACACAGAAATGGTGTGAGAGGCAATTTGATGAAACACCTACAGGGCAGGTGGATTTTCTGTGCTGCTGTTTCTTCAGGGAGTAGAGCTGGAGCCCAGGAGAAGCGGGGGCCAGAACGCAGTCACTTGTCTCTTGTCTCCTATCTCCCTGCCTCCCTCCCACGTGGAAGGGCCCCAGCCGACAGAAGCTGCCAGGGCACTCACACCGCGGCAGGCACTCGCATCCCTCTGCCCAGGACATGGCCTCTAAGGCTCCAAAGGACAGGTTTGTTTTCCTCCTCTTTGTTCTTCTGTGTCTCACCTTTTTCTCTCTGTCACCCCACTCCTCCTCCTCCTTCATTTTTAAGTTCCCAGAGCTCAGTACATAGTAAGGGCTTCACTTAAAACAACAACTAAATTAGCTTTCCCTCAAAATTGTACTGGGACTAGCAATTTCCAACTCTGTGTGGTCCTCCGGGACTACACAGCCACACTCCTCCTAGTGTATTGCCACGGGTCACGAAGTGTTACAGCTGGGCACTGCAGGGTAAGCCAGGAAGGGACAGTGTTGATAGAATGTGTCAAGTCTTTTGGCCCAAATGACCTAACTCTGGTCTTAAGACTGAATAAGCCTCTATAAGTCCACAGCAATATCTACACTACAGAAAGCCAGAGAGGGAGGCGAAAGAGGGAAAAACACCTCTTTACAGAAGAATGCCAGCAAATAAATATACAAGGAGTAAAATAATTAGAAAGACCACCATTTCGCAACCACCACTGTAACTGATTCTTTTAAGGAGTGTCAACTGATGCTAAAATCATTCAGTGAAGAATGCTTGCTGGAGATTGGACTATTCACATAATATCAACATATCACAGAACAGAATAATTATTAACTACAAATGGAAAAGGCACTCTTTCAGTAGATAAATCTGGTGGAGAGCACCTTAACAGAGCCATCCAGTGGGACAAACTGACCTTGTCTGTCTCCTGATAAAGACACACTGGGAAGGAGACCAAACATTACCTGTCTAGTTTTATTTCCAAATGTTAGACCAGAACTTACTCATGAGGAAATAATCAAATAAATGCAGATGTGTAAATATTATGACAGACAAAACTGCCCAGTCTGTTTAGAAATACCGACTCATGAAAGACAAGGAGAGACAGGGGTGGTCTGTAGATAAAAGTTTAAGGAGACTTAATCACAAAACTTAGATAGGATGCTTCACTTCTACAAAAGCACATGTAACAGTCATTACTAGTACAATAGGGAAAATTAGGTTATGAATTTTATATCTTGTAATATTAATATTTAATTTATTAATATTAATTTAAATAAAATTAAAATAATATTAGTGTTGATATCAAGTTTATTGTCTTTGATAATAATATTGGGGGTATGCAGAATGTTTTGTCCTTGGAAAATACATGCTACAGTGTTTGGGGGAAATAATGTCATGATATCTGATCATATTTTCAAATGGTTAAGCAAAACCTGTAAAGTGATAACCGCTGGATCTAGGTAAGGTCATATGAATGTTCACTGTGCCATCTTTTCAGGATGGGAGTAGACTGAAAATTTTAATACTTAAATGATGGAAAATTTTACTGGGGTTATAAGAGGGAGGCATGTTACCAACAAGGAGAAAAAAATTTTTTAATAGAACTGAGTAGACATGATGTTAATAGATTTCAAATAAAATTTTTTTTAAATAACAGTTGTATACCTACCAGTATGCAAACATATTCAGATATATTTTAATGTAAAAGGGAAAAAGGAAAGAATGTTATAGTCAGAATGCTTATATTTATGTGTAGAAAATAAAACTAACTTTACAATATACTTTTATTTTTCCTCCCAAATAGCCTTCCTCCAGAAGAATCTTCCAAAACCAGCAAAGAGCTTGTAAGTCTGGTAGAGGGAAATGGATTTGAAGGGAGAGACAGGAGGGAGAGCTTTGATTTTTGTACCTTGTTCATTTTTATCAGATTCCTGTATTCAAGCAAATTAAAATTTAAATGATTATTTTGGTATAATTATTATGATACCTTTCAGGACACTTTAAAATAAATCCATACATAAATCTGTTGGGTACAAACTTCAGAAAACCATCAATAAAAATAAACAATATGCAAAGTTTGACAAAGGACTCACCGACTGAACGCAGGTTTCTGATCAAGAAAAATGATTTTCAAAGTGCAGAGGAAAAATAACTGAAAAACTAGAACTTTCTAACCAGCTAAGTTGCTATTCAAGGGGGAAGGTAAAACAGATGTTTTCAAACCAACGACTCAACACCACACAGGCCTCTCCAGTAAAGACAGTGTCTTACTTCAGCAAGAAGAAATACAAACACAAAAAGGTGTGGGTACAGATTGAAAGAAGTACCTGAAACTGTCCAAGAAAAGTCTGTTAATTTAACTAATACTATGAAAAATGAGAAAGGGGCTGTAAAGCCAACCAAAAAAGGAAAAATATTGTAAACAAATATAAGCAGATAAACTACAAATTTTAATAAACAAGGAAAGCATGCAAGCCCTGGTGTTTGTCCTGAGAGAAAAGCTTGATACCTTTATATGTGGTAAGATTATTTGTTGGTAAGTTTACTTGTCAAAAAGTTAAACGTATCCAAAGAATTGTTATACTGGGTTTGCCTGTTCAGTACCACAGCCCTGCCACAAATGCTGCTTGGGGCACTTGCAGCGTGGCCGGTCCAAATGCAGAGATGCCTTAAATGTAAAATACACACGATTTCAAAGACTTGGTGAAGTGAAAATAGCAAACTGGAAGATCAGTTTTATAAAATTTATCTGTCTCTGAGTTCTTAGAATAGACCAACTATTGTTCCCTGAGTGTGAAGAGTACATTTACTAATAGATTGATGCAATGCTTCCCAAATTGTTTGAATTCAAGACCCCTTTCCAGCTTTAAAATTTTTAAATGAGCGAAAAAGCAAACCCATTTTTCTGTTCCTATGAGCCTGTGAGAAAGAGAGAGTAAGAGGGAGAGGTTCAGCCTGAGAAGGGTGATGATGATTTCTGTGAGGTTCCCACCTGCCAATCTCCTGACCACTTCTGATACGTTATCTCAATCGAACCATATTGCAAACATACAGCATATTTTATTAAATAAGTAAAATTAACTATCCTTTCAATAGATTATGCCATCAGATTCAAGACAGCCTATGAAATGTGCTCAAATATTAGCCTGAACTATTAGCCTGAAGTTTAAAGCCCATACTCTTAACCACTACTTTATATTAAAACCAGTTTTGCCTTATGGGCTTTACCTCAAGAAATTGAACGTTAGATTAGGTTATCCTTTAACTGATACGTCCATATGGAAAAACCAAAGTCAATAGACCAGGTATATCGTTTGTTCCAATAAAAATGGTACTTTTATATAGTTCAGTTAAATATAACATAGAAAAATGCTTAAGGATTTCTAATCTTCCAACTTTCCTCTACCACTTCTGAATTTAATCGACATTAGTCTTAAAATATTTGTGGTTCTCCCACACACATTCTTGGACCACGCGGATCTGCCCTCTTCCCTGCAGGTTCCTCACCACGTGCCTCACCCTCCCCTTCAGGCATTCCAAAGCCATGCCAGTCTCCCGTCAGGAAGCGGGGTCTTTGCCCACCTTCACCTCAAGCTACAGCATGCTGAATGCCCCCGAGGCTAACCCACCTGTTTAGACAGGACTGGACGTGTCGGGCCCTCCTCCCCGCTGCAGCCAGTCACGGACAACACCATACGTGACAGAGTTCTCAGTGCCCAGTACAGTGGCTGGATGGAAGGATCTCACAAAAGTATTTCTTTAACTGAACTAGGTAATGAAAAAAATCATCTGGAGATTTCTGGGGAATCTGGAGAAATAGGTTCTATTTGTAAATCTTCCACACATTTTTGTATGAATTTAGATGAGCCAATTTATTTAAATTATATAAATCCTTGATTTAATTTTTATCAAACTAATACATGTCTAAAATGAAGAACTCAATTAGTAGTGAAACTGATTTATCATTAAAAAACACAGCCGGGGCTTCCCTGGTGGTGCAGTGGTTAGGAATCCGCCTGCCAAAGCAGGGTTCGAGCCCTGGTCCGGGAAGATCCCACATGCCGCAGAGCAACTAAGCCCATGAGTCACAGCTACTGAGCCCGCGTGCCACAACTACTGAAGCCCTGTGCCTAGAGCCGGTGCTCTGCAACAAGAGTAGCCACCGCAATGAGAAGCCCTCGCACTGCAACGAAGAGTGGCCCCCGCTGGCCGCAATTAAAGAAAGCCTGTGTGCAGCAAAGACCCAACGCAGCCAAAACTAAAATAAAATAAATTAAAAAAAACAAAACAAAACACACCCAACCACAGTTCTTCCTGTTATTTCTCACCACTCCAGCTTACCAGACACAACTGTATTTAATTCTCTTACCTGAATCGTCCAGTGATTACTCTGTATTTATTTTTTTAAGAGACTTATACTATTCTTTATAGATTCACCAATTTGGGGACATGAATTTCTTTTAAAGAGAGTGACAGTGTGGCTCTTTTATGTGCTCTTTGTTTTTCCCATCCTCCTAGTATAAGCAGATCACTCCATTAGTTAAAACCAGGGTGACTTTTCACTGTGGAGTCTAGTAGTGTATTAAAATTGCATTCACCTTCCTGCAGAGTTATTTTTCTTGCATTAATAACTACCTTATTTTATTTGCAAATTTTCTCATACACATCTTCACTTTCTGTGTATTCCATCTATTCCACTATTTTCTGAGTAAAACATCTTCCTTTCCTGGGAATTCCACATTTTCCTTTTTTTTTGCATGCAGCCTTTCTCCAGAATTCTCCAGCTCCCTGCTTCCATATGGAAAGGTCGCTCCAAATGGCTACTGCATGGCCGGCAGGGCTCTGCTGAATCCAATTTTCCTGGAACCAATATCTTTCTCTTTCTTGGATTACATCTTTGTTTTGAAAGAGCACATCCTCCAGGGGTTTGTAAATGCCCGTACTCAGTCCTGAAGTTTTACTGGAAAATCCTATTCATTTCCATTTCAAAGGATCTGAATAAATCACATTATTCAGCTCCAGGAAAAGGGAAAGCCATCATCTGGGGACAGTAAGTGCAGCCTTTGAAGCACCTGTTCCTGGTCAGCACCATCGTGAGCACTGATGAGAGGATCTGACGCCCTTCCTGGAGATGTCCCCCCACCCGCCAACCCTCCCTGACAAGCCCCAACACTGAGCAGTTCACACAGGGAAGTCACTACGGTGTGGATGGATTTAGGCTGCAATCATGGTGGCTTGGGTCGATCTGGAGAAAGGAGGCCCATGATATAATGGAAAAAGTACTGTCTGCAGTGTAGATAGACTGGATTTGAATTTGGACTCTTCCTTACTGGCACATACCTTAAACAGGTTTATTCACCTTTCTCCTCAGTTTCTCCACCTTTTAAATCAGTCAACTATACCTATCTCAAAAGTGTGGCAAGGATTAAATAACAGTATATTACATATAGCACCTTACACCAGCCAGGAACAGGCAGGGCTGATGCACTGCAGTCAGTAAGTTAGAGTGTAAGTTCAATGAGGGTAGGTTTTGTTTTTTTTTAATTACTGTATCTCCGGCGCCAAGAACAATGTTCAAATCATGCATTTTTTGGTCAAAGGAGTACATTTTTTCACTCTCCTCAGCTTCTTTATCTGTAGAAGATTACATTAGATTATGTTAGATTAGACTACTGTCTCTAATGGTGAGCCTTCAGGTATTCTAGAAAAGAAGCTTCTTTGTATTCCTAGGAGAATTATTTTAGGATATTGTTTGCCACAATATCCTAAATTTTAATATTTTTCAAAATAAAATCTCATTTGCTTTTAATTAATTTATTTAAATTTGAATACTGTGCAATTTTTTAAAAGTTAG
This sequence comes from Neophocaena asiaeorientalis asiaeorientalis, assembly GCF_003031525.2. Classification (NCBI taxonomy): domain Eukaryota; kingdom Metazoa; phylum Chordata; class Mammalia; order Artiodactyla; family Phocoenidae; genus Neophocaena; species Neophocaena asiaeorientalis. The sequence continues at coordinate 719,533 of NW_020175446.1, read as the reverse complement.
CTGTTTGAATAACTGGTATAACTACTATAATCATTTAAGAAATCAAAGAAACCAGAGTCAGGGGCTATGCAAAAAATTATTCTTCACAGACTGCCAACATCTGACAAAAACAACACCTCACCTTTGCTCTAAACATATTTGGAATTTATTTTGGAAGTTAATGATCTCTCGTCTATTGAGAAATAATTGTTTAGCTGTGATATCAGTGTAAGACGAAGAAACAAAATAGAGTACTAAAAGAAGAAACTACATAAGCTTGAGCATAGCCAGAGTCATACCCTTTCCATCACTTGTTTCATACTTAAACATGCTATTCTAAATTGTTCAGCTGCTTTAAATTCTGTAATCGTTGTGGTCAAGAAAAGTGAATTGTCACTCCGTGAGGCTGGAAATTAACAACATATCTCTGTGGTATTTAATCCATCAGGACTACCAGTGATTAACATTAAATCTAGCCCCTATTATAGTTATGATGATATTGAAAATGTTAATTTAAAGAAGGAATCAGAAATGGAAGCTTTGCTCACTACTGCAAAGCGAATACAGCTGCCCTGCTGAGACACAAGCTCCAGAAGTATGTCAGAAACCCAGTGCTGAGAAGTGGGAAGTGTGTTTCAGTGACTGACTGCACCCTGGGAGAAGAGAAACTTCTGGGGTAAAGTAACTTAACTGACTTCAGAGGGAACGGATGGAGAAGGGCCAACTGCTGACAAACCTGTAGGGGACAAGCAGAAATGTCTTAGAGAAAGCGGGCTTGCTGTGCGTTTCTGCACGATGCCTGCTGGATCTGGCAGCGTTTGGTTCAGAGTCTTCCAGGACTAAAATGGATTAGCCTTCCCCAGGGCAGTCCCATGTAAGAAACACGCAAGCCAGGTGTGCTTCTGACACGAGTACTGAGCAAAGACTGCCTCCGCCACGGGCAAGGGCTCAGAGGATGCCTAGGGCGTGGAGCAGAGCTCTAGGAGAGACAGGTTTTATATGGCCACATGGAATATTTAGACACACCATTTCAGTATCCATGCTATTATTCACTCTCTTCTATTTTCAAAATGCTGATTGCCACCCATACAGTTGTTTGAAAAGCAATGACATAAAAGCTGGTATCCAAATAGCCTTCTCCAAGTGGTGCCCAGGAAGGGCAGTGTCAGTCTGCTGGACTGGTGAAGAAGCACCAGCTGTGGCAGGAAGTATCCGAAGTACGTGTCTCAACTTCCCGCGGTCACGAAGGTCACCAGCTTTGACACTGTCACAAGTCCTACTGTCTACATGTCTTCCACTTTATGACCCTAATCCGGATGACCGCTCAGTACCGCTTTTTAACAGGTCCCACTCAGGAAAGAACGCACCAAACGCATTCACATTATATTGTTCTTTTTTACAGCAAGTGACAAAGACCCAGAAGTTACTAGTTTCCAGCATTCATGAAAACTCAATAACATCTTCAATTTATGTTAAGCCAGAGATGTCTTACCATTAACACATTAACATCTTTCACTACTAAATACTGAAAAAAATTTGAAGTGTTTTTGGGAAAGGTTCGTCCTGGCAATGCTAACTTCCCAGCAGCCTGACCCTACTTGTCTTCCATTTCAAATGCAATGGAAAAGCAGACCCATGCCAGGGACCCACCAGGATCCCACAGGAAAGTCATTACCTGATTCAGAGACCTTGACTGTAACACAATTTGGATGGATTAAACCCAAAAGGCAGTTTGACGGGTGAACAAATCAAAGAAGGACAGCACGGGTGCTGTAGTAGATACGACTCAGACACCTGAGGAGTGGTGAGGTAAGAGCCAGAGGCCGAGCTTGGGCACAGGGAGGCCTGAGGGGAACCCCCAGCCCCCCATGGGGCAGCTGGCCGTTTCTTCGTGTCAGTTAACTGAATCTTATGGCTGGGATATCGTGGCAACTGATTCCAGTAGGCCTCATCCCCGACGTTAGGGAGTACTACACAGGAGAGTGGCTTAGAACTTCACTGAGCCACAGAAAGGGTAGTCTAGGATTGCCTTGCTGTGCCTGCCTGCTAACAGAAAACGTGTATGCATGATCTGACAAATCTTATGGCTTTCATTTTAAAAATTCAGCCATGAGACAGGTATGATAATGCAAACTCACTAGTCTATAAAAGAACAAGTTGGATGTAGATTTTGCTTCTGGCCATTGAATAAGTTAAAGTTACCTGCTGAGATGTCTAAAGCTTTTAACCAGTATCTGTGGAAGAGATTTTAAGATTTTTCATAGGCCTAGTTTCCAAAATAGCCTTTCTTTTTTATTTCCTTCTGATAAGAATCATCTTGGTTGCTGAAGACCAGGTAGGACCCTTATTTGACAGGGTTTGTTCAAATGGCACAGAGAAAGAATCCAAGTTCCACCCAGAAGGACTTTTGCTCCGGAAGTCCAGATTTTTACAATATCTGCAAGCCTTTTGACATGAATAGGGAGAAGATTGGTAGAAAGGATAGGCAGGTTTTGAATTGTTTCTAGAGCTTAATTTCTGTTCTTGTAAAGACTCCATTTGTGAGACAATACAGTTGTTTTTATTTCCTCAAAGAATTGGGTGGCAACCTGAATGGTATGGAGGCTGCCCCATCCAACTATATAATCCTCAATTTGCTTCTTTACACTAGGGAAGATCTTCAACTAAGATGGAAAATTCCCGATTGACTGGTGTAAGATTCTATTTCTGGGAAAGCCCAAACTGTACTTAAGTCCCAGTTTGGTGACCATCCTGGCTTCTTCTTGTTCCCAGAGGCCCAGACTCCGGGCATGTAGCAGCATCCCTCCCGGCTTCACATGGCTTCTCTTCGTCTCTTCACATCATCTTCTTACTGTGTGTGTCTGGGTCCAAATTCTCCCTTTTTATAAGGACATCAGTCATATTGAATTAGGGAACACCCAAAGACCTCATTTTTATCTTGATAATCTCTGTAAAGATCCTATAAAGGTCCAATAAGATCACATTCTGAGGTGCTGGGGGTTAAGATTCCAACACAGCTTTTTGGGAGGAATACAACTGAACCAAACATAGCAATGAGACTTAATTCTGAAAACAGGGATATAAAGGTTAATCTATACATTGTTTGCCTCAGACGTTTCTGCAAGTTAAAAATAAATGTCTTATTATGAACCATTTTAATTTAATTGATGTGTCTCTAATCTTTGTGTTAAATAGACAGAAGCAGAAAATATCAGTTCTTTCCTAAGATACACATTTGAACAATAACCAAATTGCTAAATGTTTTTAATTTACCCAATTTTCTATCCTTGCTTTTATTTAATATGAAACATTCCAGCCAACACATCTTCTTCATTGATGTGCCAGGATTTTTTTAAATTTGTGGCATAAAATTATCATACTCAATTACCAAAAGTTAAAAAGACCGCTTAAATAGAGATGCATAATTGAAAAAGAAAAGGCCCACAGAAGCGTTTTGTATTTTTAGTCCCCACATTAATTAAAAGCATATTTCTGCTCTCTTAAACACTGCTCTTCTGCCTTAGAGCTACCTGAACTCTTTCTTAGGCTTTTCCACAAGGACCGTATTTCAAAACCTATCATCTCAAATTTCTAGTTGAAATGATTTGCTCCGCTAGCATCAGTTATAGTCTCCTGGTCTATATTTAACTCTCTCCAGTCTGACTATCCAATTCTGTCAAGCTCTGTGCTTCACAAAACTATATTTATACTTTCAAGGTTATTAAGGCTTATTTTATATGCCCTGATTTAAACTGACTTTCCCCCAAATCCTAGAGGCAAACGTTCTCGAGAGAATGATTCACTTCCAGACACCTGCCTGGTGCCCAGACGTGGGCTGAGGCATGCTAGAGTGACTCCATTTCTGGAAAGGATGGAAGAGAGAAGGTGTCTGCTGCCTAGCAACGCTGTCCTCAGGACCACAGGAAAAAAGCCTCCATGTCAGAGGGACAGTGTCAGTAATTCTGCAGTGCTAGGGACACAGAAGGAAAAATCTACGTTAGCTACCTGGTACGAATCCAGGACATGCAGGTATGTTTGTAGCTATCATGGATTAGACAGTCATATGCCTTCTCAATTGTATGAAGTTTGTAGGTGGGAAACAATCTGTATAGTCAAGTTACTTAAAATTGAAACGATCAGGCTCTTCTTTTCTGCTTCTAGCTCCTCATCTTCAAGTTATTTCAGGAGATATTAACTCATTATTAGTAGGTACAGTATGAGGAGTGAAATGCAAATGCTTTTCTCTTACTGAAAGATGTCCTGAAAACAGAACTAATGAAATCCCCAATTTTAGCTAAAATTGGCTGAGTATTTGCATGGTCTGTGGGTGTCATTCAGTTGTGACTGTCACCCAGTACCTCACATAATGCATCAAGATTGTGAAATAGATGAGGTATAACAAGCCATAATCTTTCCCTTGTTAACACTTTACTCAAAAGCTTGAGTTGAAAACAAACCCATCCAAAATCTTGAAAATCATTTAAATGCACAGACTATACAAGCAGAAGCCTTGACATCCACTGGCTATAAAAAAAAAAGTATGTAAAAAAGAGCTTTTTTATGTAAAGTTTGTTTTCGGACCTTAAGAATGGCTCCAACATAAAAGTTTAGTTTACTGATAAACAACAAGGTCCTACTGTATAGCACAGTGATAAACTTGTGCTCAACCATATGGAAAAGATAAACCATAAAGGAAAAGAATTTTAAAAGAACATATAAATATGTATAATTGAATCACTTTCCTGTACAGCAGAAATTAACCCAACACTGTAAATCAACGATCCTTCAATTAAAAAAAGAAAAAAGTTTAGTTTACTAATAAATCACATCCATAAACAATTTTTCCCAATAAATAAATGTCACTGAATTTGCCTAATTCTTCTTTTGAAGAACAACAGATTTTGCCTTCTCTTCCTTTGTAGCCTGAGATACAATTAATTAAGGCATTAGGACTTGAATACTTTGAACTTATTCAATGGTTTCCAATGCAGATTGATTACCCCCTCTTTTTTTGTAAAGCTAATTTAGCAGGAACAAGAATGCTTGCCCTTCCAACCCATTTCAAAGTAATTCAGTATTGACAATGGCCAGTCACATTCAGTAGGAAGGGCTGCATTTATCAAGGTGTGCCCCCCCCTT
>NW_020175446.1:566461-714275 GCF_003031525.2 Neophocaena asiaeorientalis asiaeorientalis | reverse complement strand
ATCTTCCCGGACCAGGGCACAAACCCGCGTCCCCTGCATCGGCAGGCGGACTCTCAACCACTGCGCCACCAGGGAAGCCCCAGGTGTGCCCTTTAATTATACTGTGGTCAGAAACACTACACAGGTGGTTAGGATTATTAATATGTAATTTCTAAGTTATAGACTAGCAGCAACAGCTTAATTCTTCAGAGGAACAGAGGAAGGGAGGAAGAATGCTGTCCTTAAAACTCAGGACCACAACCAGAGCCGACCTGGAAGAGGGGGTGGGTAGGTTGACATGTGGATATGAGCTGTGGACTGTGTAAATAAATTTACCTGGGTTTTGAGAGGTAAAACAAAGACTGTCGCCCACCGTTCAGTTCTACAAGATCAAGTCATTAGCCACTGCAGTCACTGCCACGAGACAGAACACCCTGAAAGGAATTCAGGACGAAAAACAAGATAAGGCACACTGTGCTTTGGAAAAACAGGCCCCTTAGATAGTTAGAGATACATGAGGAAAAAATTGCAATGACCCCAGATTCTTGCACCTTCCCATGCCCAGAAAAGCACTAAAATCATTACCTGGGATACCTGTCCCTGGGGACTAGCAGTGGCCTTTGACTGAGATGTATGTGTGCTGGACTGAAAGTAGTGCTCTGGCCAAAACCACTTGCATCCTGGCTCCTCCCTTTCCTTTTGGGAGCATTTCCTCAGAGCTCCTGAAAGGCTCTTTCCCTGGCAATAGCCCCAGTACGGTCCCTGAGCAAGACACAGCTCTTAGGTTGGCTGTTTTTATTTCGGGAGACAGAAGGTAATTTAAATTAATGATGCTCCTCATTCTGTCCTTTCAGTGCTCCTGGTCTGTATTGCCTTCCCTCAGACAAGCTTAGATCCCGGAAAAATAGGATGAGAAAACCAAAGGACTTCTACTTTTAGATGCTTCCCCACCTTTCTGCTGTATCCCGAGAGGACAGGCACCTGTGTTCCTCCCAATCCCCCTATCTGTTCTAAAGGCAGGTAACTAAGACCATTTGGGCACAAGACCATGTGATGTAGATCATTTAGGAGGCTCCTTTTTTCCGTATTAGGGATCTTTACCAGCATGCACCTCTGAAAAGGGCATTTTTTTTTAGGCAGAAAACACTCATTGGAAACCCAGTTGGCCTATTATATGCTATAGTATTTTCTTATAGGGAAACAGGCAAAGAATACCTATAATCACCTGAAATGCTCACCAAGCAATAAAATAAAACTTCCACTATCTTTCTGATTGAAACTGTATTTTTGTAAAATTGTACAGCCCATGCAACCTGTGAGGACAAATACAAACTATGAATAAGGGGCTTAATTCTCCTCCATTAAATAATGAGAGAGCTTTCCACCTCCACCCTTTGCTCAGAGCAATTATTTTAGGAAACTTGTCATTAAGTACTTTCTCCTCTTTTTTGAAATGTCTATAAATCTTTCTGATAGGCCTTTTCTCAGCTTTGTGACCCAGGAGTGTCCTTCTCAAGGACCTGGGGACTATCTCTTTGAAACAAAACCAGGAAGGGAGAGGGAGCCCATCTCCCAGGCTCTGTGGGAGGTGAGGGGCTGAGCTTCTGTAGGCTCCTGGCTCCAACCTGCAAAGCTACCTCTCGTCTCAAAGACAGGAGCGGTTCGTCTTTCCTCTGAACGAAGCTGATTAGCTACCACAGACGGTCCCCACAATTCACAGGTGAACTCAGGACGGCTGTGTATGTGTATAGTACACGCTGCTGCCAGGTCTTGCTGAGGCCTAGTCAGTGCTCATCTTGAGAACATTCACAGAAGGGGTTCTAGCTGCCTGACCACGTAAAAGGATGAGATTTTCTTCTGTCTTTGCCTCTCTTGGTGAATTCCCTGTGGTGTGCACCACGTTCTGATTTAACGCTTATTTGATAACAAAACGGCTTTCTTTCTCTTCTTCCTTTGTGGAGAGGTTTTCTGAGCTGGGAGGAGATTTGGGTTTTAAGTATATTTCCCAAATGAACCTCAAATCCTTTGTGGAATAGGTGAAATACAGAAACATAAGCTACTATACATATATAAACGCTGACTATATCTACGTACACTCAGTCTTTGAAAGAGTCAAAATCATATTTCTTATTGATAATTTCATTTTTATCTACTGCAATGAAAACTACGTTAAATTTTTATAGCATATGCTATTTGTTAAATTTCCACTGGCTATATAATCTATTCTCTATGCTACAAAAAAATTCTATAGTAATTTATTGACAAATAAAAGTGTGGAGCAAATGTATTACATGTTTGACACTAATGGAACTATTATTCCCTTTTCACCACACAAACTCATCCCAGGAACTCCACCATCTGAATTCTAGGGTTTCCAGGAGCTTACCCTTGTTAATTACATTCACAAATTGTGCCCCCATCTGTGCCTTTAATATAGATTTAGAAAAACAAAAATCTATTATAAATCTTCAAAAGATGACTTCTTATTTTCTTTGTGCAAAATGCTACGAGCAAAGGAGAAATACTTTCAAAATGATGGAGTTAATTCATCCATTTGTTCATTTATTTTAAAATATGTATAAAGGTTACTAGGCATTAGGAATAACAAGAGGAAATGTCTCCTGTCCTCAGAGTGACCACAGTTCCTTGGGGGCAAAGGAAACCTCTAAAGTGTCAACTAAAATTGATGTAATCTATGGGAAGTAGAGGAAGAAAACAGCCTGGTTAAGTGAGGGAAGTCTGTGCAATTTCAGATAGAATAATTGTAAAGTGATCCTAATAGTATGAAGCGGTTTTACTTGAATAAAACAGAGGGACGACCCTCTCTGTTAAAATTCTAGTTTTACAATACAAACAGAAAGGTAAACAAGGTTATTTATAGTAGTGCTCTGAAGGACAGCCTTATTCCGAGTGTTCCATACTGACTTGCACTTCAACTCCTGTCTTCAAGGCTCTCTGGGGAGGGGCGTGCTCACCGTGCCCGGGGGATGCCCCCAGATGCGGGACCACCCGGCTCCTCCATCTTCCTTGGGAAAGCCTGGCTTTCACCTCAGAATCGCACACTGTTCAGAGACTTTGTGCTCATTAACTTCTTAATCTGGTCCATTCTAATAATGCAAAGCTGTTTTACTTAATTACTATTCTGCAAGTCCAGTAAAGAATTTAATCATTTCTAATCAAATCACTTAAATACTAGTGGGACTAACCATGCTGCAGCACTTAACGAATTACTTGGTCTCTCTCTGTAGGAACATTACTTAGTCAGAATTGGACATGTCCTTTCTCTCAGCCAGTCCCCCTCTTAAACGACAATGGTTTTAAAATTCCAATTTTATGAGGTAGTTTACCACTCTGCACTGGCATTATAAGAGTCATTTTCTAAATTAAGTGTCTGAGGTCTTTTCCATGCCTCTCAACTCGGAGACTCAGCGTCTGAGCTTATGGGTAGATGTAAGATTGTAGACTGGATATTGCGGAGAGACAGTCCTCCAAGATTTCTATTAAAGTGCACCTGTTTCTTTGGACAACTGGAATTGCCCTCCTCTACTTCTGACAAGTACTACACCCTATTAATTTTATATATTTTTTAAAAATTTTCTTCCTATACTGAATGTTAGCTGGAAGGTAGTAAACTTGCTCCTGATTTAGGAAAAGGAGACATTCTAGTCCTATTCAGTGCTCTATAACATGTCCTAAAATTTCCATCTCTTTATCTATCTGCCTTTCTATCTACCTACCTATGTATCTATTTTTTTCCTTTTCCTCCTTCTTCTCCTCTTCCTCTTTCTTGTCTCTTTCTCTCTCTCTCTCTCTCTCTCTGTCTCTCTCTCTGTCTCTCTGTCTCTCTCTCTCACACACACACACACACACACACACACACACACTCCTCATGTATATCTGGGGAAGATGCTGATGATATTGCTATTCTTTAGAATTCCTAAGTCTGTAGAGATGTCAATCTTTAAAAGACAGTGTGTGATCTCTTCTTTTAGAACCTGTTACCCTTCTGGGAAAACAAGATACTTGCTGTTTACCAGCGATGAGATGTCCCAGGAGCTACTAAAACCAGGAGCTACTATTTTTTCTTGAGAAATTTAATCATCAACACAAATTTCTAATTCAAACCCTATAAGTTGTCCTCCATTTTATGTTACAAAAATGTTCAAAGCCAATACATTGAAGTCACAAGTGCTCCACTCTCAGAGTTATTAAACATAAAAACTCTTTTATGTCCCCAAAGAGTCTGCTGAATTCATTGTACTAAGTACTTGCTTGCATTCCTGGAAATTAAGGGCAAAATTGTGTGAATTGGTGGGTGTAGATTTATGTGTCTAAGTCTTTATCTGGTAGAAAGCTGATCCTGTCTTAAAATCTTAATATCTTATATTAAAAATCTTAATATCTTGTTCATGTATTTTGCATCACTTTTGAGTTTTTAAAATATTGCATTAAATATTATTCACCTCGATGACTGAATTTTTTTGGTGCACCCCTAAATTCTGTATCCAATGTAACAGCCTCACTTGCCACCCTGTCCCAGTCCTGGCAAGACAACCTGACGTTAGTTTAAGCTCTGAAGTGATTGAGGACTTCACTCTTGCTTTTCTTTTTCTTTGTTTTTTAACATAGTAAGTAGTGTTAAGGGTAAGAACAAGATAAATCGCCACTAACAGAGAAATATCTATAGAGACATAAAATGTGTCCTTCCTTTTATGTGCAAAATATCCAAACCCTGGTTTATTCTGAGCCATCTCAGTTTTTTGGTGTAGATTTAAGTTTAACCACATTAAAAATATTGATAAAAAGTAGCAGATTGTGATAAAATATAAATGAAGTGAGTCAACGCATTAAGGGCATAGTCCAGCTTTATCGCACACTATCCACATGATCCCAACACCTTTAAACCTCAGCCATGCCGTCCCCCTGTGGGGACAATACATATCAATTTTGTGAAGAAGCTTTTCATTCACGATAAAATAAAAGCAAGCGTAATGAGGTAGAAAGTGTGGACTAGGTTATATTTAAGAAGAGAATATGCGTACGTTACAATCTGTGATGTACAAAGGTATTAGTCATTAGTTTTTCAGTTTTCACACCAGAGGTAAAACCTGGAGGCGTGGCTGTGCCCCCGTCAGGGGTGTGGGGTGTGGACTCTACTCTCTGAATTACTCCAAGCCCACTCAGCCTGGTCACCCAAGGATCCCCGCATGAGAGCACCTGCTTGCTTTTTGTTTCTTGTCTCCATGGCTCAGTGCTTTACTGCCAGAGAGACATGTGATTCCTCCTTTTCTTTTTCTGCTTCACAGAGACAACTGCCAGTGACAGAAACCCAGGAAAACTTAGCACAAAGTAGAAAACCGAGTCTAAAACTCCCAGAGGGGAACTTTTTAAAAGGCCGTTAAGTTTCCTAAATGATGACATAAGTGTGAAAAACCTCATAGGTTGGTGCTTTCCGTTTCCTGACACGTAATAATAATAAAAATGATCACAGCCAGTGAACGACACCGACAAATGACACTCCTGTAGTCTCTCTTAGCTCTAAGCTCATTCCCATGTATCGTCTCAACTTTGTCCTCACAACGAATTTGTCAGATTTCCATCTCAACGTCCTCATGCGAGTGAGGATAAAGTCAAAAAACTTACAGAGAGGCTGTGACTCAACTCGAGATCACCAAAAAGAAATCTGAATTTAAGTTCCCTGTATCTCAGTCCTTTTCTAGTCCAACCACGCCTCGCTGTTTTACTTAAAAATACGTTCATTTAAGTAACTGCTTCAGTAAAATCAAACGTTACAATACTAGGAACCTTTGTAGGACAGGTCAGACATTGCTCTAAACACTTACCTACGTTACGGTTTGGTCTGACCATCACAAATTCCGTGCACAGCGGGCATCGTTCTGGAGGTGTAACTTACACACAGCTTACGTTAGCGTCAGGGGTACACGGTAATGACTCGACGTCGGTATACACTGTGAAATCACCACCAGAATAAGCCTAGTTAACGTCGGTCACGACACACAGGTGCACTTTTTTTCCTGCGGTGAGACCGTTTTTCATTCGGTGTTACTGAGAAGTAACTGACGTCCGCCACTGCGTTAAGTCTACGGTGTGCGCAGCACATGGTTTGATTTAATGGTGAGAACCTCTCTGCAGAGTTCAAATACTACGCATCACAGTACTGCTACCCGTGGTCACTGTGCGGCACATCACATCCCAGGGCTTATTTCTGTCACAACCAGAAGTTTGCACCTCTGACCCCTTTTCCCCCATCTCCTCCACGCCCCGTCCCCGCCTCTGGCGACCACCACTCCGTTCTCTGTGTCTAGGAGCTGGTTTTCTGTCTGTGGCCTGTATCCCACGGAGAAGAGAGGCCGTGTGCTGTTTGTCCTCGTCTGGCTACTTTCACTCACCCTACGGCCCTCCAGGTCCATCCGCCGTCACAAGATGGCGGCACGCCCTCCTTTTTCACGGCCGAGTGGCACCCATCGTGCGCGCGTGAGCGCCCCTCCTCTGTATCCGCTCTGCTCACGGACACGCAGGGGCCCCCGCCGCGGCTACCGTGAAGAGCAATGCGGTGAACGCGCAGCTGCAGACACCTGGCTGAGTCGGTGCTGACCCTGAGGGTTTGCCCAGCCCTGTCGGTGGCCCCAGGGGCACAGTCTCGTGAGCACCAGACTCCGGCTGACCCTCAGGCGGCAGCTCTTCACGGAGGCAAATGTAGGCAGTCCTGTGGGACCTCAAGCCTCAGCCCTTTCAGCCACCAGGGCCCGGCCGTGTACCCCGGCAGCAGTTAAAACTGGGGCCGCAGCCTCTGACGTAAAGCCGGGATCAGCGACATAAATCCGGGATCACTGACAGAAAACCGGGGTCACTGACGTAAAGCTGGGCCCTCAGATGTAAAGCCCGGGCCTCAGCCGTAAAGCGGGGGCCACAGACGTAAAACTGGGGTCACTGACGTAAAACCGGGGCCTCAGACGTAAAGCCAGGGCGTCGGACGAGAAGCCGGGGTGCAGACGCCTGTCAAGCCCAGGCGGAGTCCCTGGCGCGCTGGGCGGCGCGGGCGGCGCAAGTGGCCCGGCTCTGACCCCGAGAACACGAGGCCGCCCGCCCTGTGCGCCTCAGGCCACCGCCCTGCCCCTCCGGCGGCTCCCGGGCCCCATCGCCGCGCAGCAGCCGGCAGGTGAGTCCCCAGGCTAATGAGAACGGCTCCCGCGGGTCTTGTGGGCCCGGCCCTGGCGGTTCTCAGAGCCAGGGGTTCTGGGGCTGGACGCGGGAGGAGGTCTTAAAAGCCGGGGTGCCGCGTGTGGGGTTCAAACCCTGCTCTTCAGGGAGCAGCCCAGGGTTACGGCGAGCCCGCGTCCCAGAGTAGGCAGCGCTCAGCCGGGTTTCCGGGGTTTTCAGAGGAAGTGGTTCCAAGTGTAGCTGTAGAGCCCGTATTTTCAGGGTGCGGGGGAGCGAGTTCAGCATCCTTCTCGGTCCCCATCCTGAACGTGAACCCCGTGGTTCCCATTTACCCGACTTTACAGATCAGGAAACCAAAGCCCAGAGAAATTACGATTTTTGCTCGTAGTCACTCACGGTGAACAGGGACTTCTGGACTCAGAGTAAGGCAGCACAGGACCCCGTGCCATCCTGCCTCCCAGGAAGGTGCACAGACACTCACTGCTTCGATGCAGTGCGACTGCATTCCTGCTCACGCACCGGTCTGCACAGGGGCCCGCGCAAAAACCACAGACTGGGTGGGTGGCTTCCACGCCAGAGGCGTGTTTCCTCGTAGTTCTGGGAGCTGGGAAGCTACGATGGGGGCGTTGGCCAGTGTGGCTCGTGGTGAGGGGCCCCTTCCTGGCTTGTAGGTGGGTGGCTGCCTGCCCACTGCTCACGCGGCCTTTTCCAAGCGCAGAGGAACGGAGAGAGAGGTGTCTCTCCTCCCCCTCTTACCGTCTTAGGGCTCCACCCTTATGAGTTCGTTTAATCATAATCACCTCCTGAGAGCCCTGTTTTCAGACACTGTTGCCTTTGGTGTTAGGGCTGCAACATAAGAGTTTTCGGGGGACACAGTTCCGTCCAGGGCATATTAACAAGCACATAAATAAATGATTACTAGATATTTGGAAGCCTTTGCAATTTTATGCTTATGTTTCTGAGGGGTCGCACTGTCTTCCTTCCCATATTGCATATTAATTTCTCATTGCTTCTGTAACAAACTACCACAAATTCAGTGGCTTAAAACAACGTAAATTTATTATCCTACAGTTTTAGGGGTCCGAAGTCTGGAGTCAGGGTGCTGGCAGGACTTTGTTCCCTCGGGAAGCTTCAGAGAGCATGCGCTTCCTTGCCTTTTCCGGCTCTGGAGCCGCCCTGCGTTCCTTATCTCGTGCCCCTTGCCCTGTCTTCCCCACACTGCGTCTCTCTGACAGTCCTCTTCTGTAGTCGGATCTCCCTTTGCCCTGAAGGACAGTTGCCATTCTGCTGGGTCTGCCTGGCTAATCCGGGGCTCTGCCATCTCAGTAGCCTTAACTGAATCACATCTTCACTTTTACCACGTAACATAATGTATTCACAGGTTCCAGGGATTTGGATGTCCGTGTCTTTGGGGGGCCATTATTTCTCCTGCCACGTGGTGAGTACTACATTTAAGCAAACTGCGTTCTAATATCATTATGCTATACTAATAAATAAATTATTAATTTAATATTCTAAAATTAGAGTCACATGTTTCAGCTTACTAAAGTGGCAAATGGTATTTTACCTTGGAAGACACAGTTACAAGGAAATATTTGTTTCTCATATAATTAGACTAGTTTCCTTGGAAATCAAATCAGGACTTGCCAGTTGTTGAAATGGGCTATCACCAGAATCGTTTAATTTCTCAATAATTTAAAATTATGTGGCGAACTAACATGTGCTTAAAGATCCTGAGTCTGATTAAACAATTTGTTACGATCCCTTTTCTCACGCTTTGCTGAGGATGCAGATAGATGGTCAGCTATTTTCTGCAGCATCTCTCCTCTGATACGGGATATATTTGGGAAGCATCTCTTAGGATTAATGTTGAAAGTGTTGCTTATTTATTCTAAATATTCTGCACCTATTTCTAACAAAACACTTTCCTTTGGATTCTGTGTCAGTTTTATCTTGTTCAGTGTACTTGAAAATTGCCAGGTAAGTCCAGCAACTTCATCAGTTTGTCTGATTGATTGTTTCTACATCATTAGATACAGGCTAACTATGTCTTGTGTTTATTTACTGTGTCTATTATGTTATATGGGGTTTTGTTTGTTTGTTTGTATCTCTATGTGGTCTATTTCTTTGCTCTCTTGTATGAATTTATTTCGCTGTCTTGAGTGTTAGGAGGTCTCCAAACACAGCCTTCACACAGTTCTGCCCCTCTTCTTGTACAAAGACCACTCCTCCCACCAGTAAAGCTTCTGTTCCTTCCCCTGGCAATGTGGCTGAGTTTTAAACCAGTGATTGGGGGTGGATTCTTACGCAGCAATATATAACCCAAAATTTCAGGAATATTTATATGGACCTTTATATGTTTATAATGTCCTTATTCTCATTTTTCCTTTATTAGTTTTTTAGTAATTTATTTATTAACTTTAATTTTTTGACTCCCACCTATTATAATCCCCCCCAAGACACTCTATTTCCTCTCTTTCTGTTGACAATTCTTTTCATTTACAGTTGTGTTATTTCTAAATTGTAAGAACACTTAAGATTATTACACTTTTTTCTATCCTCATTGCACTTTTCTTTAGTTATGTCTTTAATTTAAATATGTTTAGTCCTTGACTAGTTCCTTAACCAGGCCGGTTTTCACCTAATCATCCCATTTCTTGCTGTGTGTAGGACAAGTCAGCATTCAACTTCTGACAAAAATTCACAGGTATCCCTGACACCACTGATTCAGTAACACATAATATATTCTATTTTTTTTGCAGAATACCTGGTGATGGATCATACAATGAGTAATCACAGGTGTTCGACACCTTACGTTTTCAAAGACATTTTATATATTTTTCTAAGACTTTTTATGTTCTGCATATATTTTCACCACCATCTTTTGTAATACACAGATTCAACTTCACATTGTACTGAATCAGTGTTTCCTCAACTTCTTTGAAAATATTGTCAATTGTAGTTATAAGATAGACTCTTCATTGATGCTACTTTTTGAGTCATTTCAACCTTGGCATTGACTCCTGGAATACACAACAAGGTAGTGTTGGTAATATCCATTGACTCATAAAGGGCCAATAAAGGTCACTTGAAATTATTTGTCTTGGTTTTTATTGACTAATGATAATACTTCCAGTATCATTAGCTCATCAAACAACTGTTCTCACTAAAAGACTAATAGTCTTTAAAAAGACCACTATAAACACATTTCTCCAACAGCTGCAACCAAACATAATTATCGATAATTCAACATGGAAACACTGCTTTCCCTGCTTGACTGGCAAAAGAATCACTCAGAAGATTACTAATTTTTCTGAATGCTGCTTTTCTGTGAGGTGGAAAAGAGTGGGTTGAATGTATAATCTGGTGATGTTGGTGTATATTGTATTATTTTAGCCCAAGTATAGTGTCATTACATAATAAACACAATGTTTACCATCTATTTTAATAAGAAAATAGTGCATACTCCATAATGCCTTAAAATTATGAGACTCAAAGTTTACTTTTTTCATCTTTCCTTCTTTTGACCTAATGGGACCTTTAGTTTCCCCATTATCTGATGATCTTGTTTGTCACTTTTCAGAGGTCTGTATTGTGTTTTTCACTTTCTTCATGTGCTCTGTTTATAAGGATTTTTATTTATGTTCCATCACTCATGAGCTGAGAGCATGCACTCATTCCCTGCTTCTCTTTTCTGTTCAGTATATGTTGTGATATCGATATCAACTCTGCTGATTTCAAAATACATATTTCCCTATGTAAATGTGATTTGAAGTTTGCAGTACTATGGAGATAATCCAGCATTGTTTGACTCTTCATTTCTCTATTATCTTTACATGAATTAGGTTTATTACTCACAGACAATTGCTTCTCTGAATCAATTATTTTATAAAGTGATACAAAATGGTGATTTTCAAATTTCATCAATTTTCCCCACACTTCTTAGTTGGTCCTATTTTCTAAGGAAGAGTTTTCTATCACGAAACGCAGCTATTTTTTTTTTGAAATACTATTCCTATTGAAAATCAGGATAAAATTTTACTTTTTCCTTGCTTATTTTTCCAGCCCCTTCAGCATAAGAAAGTGATCTGACAATCATTCAATCTCTCTGATTATGTTTAGCTCTTTTATGTGCGACTTTCTTAAATCACTTGATTCGTCTAGGACTGGTAGGTATTGTGTCTCCTTCTGTTGTTTTGACCACCCTCAAAACTTTGTGTTTTCTCTAGTTTTTGCTTCAAGGAAGTTGTGTCTTTCATTTGTGGCACAGGTAGCATTAACCTTTTGTATGTGCTTTGCATACTTTAGATTTTTAGACGTCTCTCTTTGGTCTGGATCTGCCTTGGCTTGTATCAAAATCATATTCCTTGCATTGGTTTTTGTTTGCCTTTGTCTATCTTTTCACCTTTTTAAAATCACTTTGCTTAAGTGCAGAGAATATTGAGTGGAATTTTGTCGATGATACAAACGACAAACCTTTTTTATTTTATAAACTTACGTTTATTGTTGTGGCAAATACTTAAAATACAGGTTTTCTTGCTTCAGATGCGTGTGTGTAAACTGTTGTGATGCGTCCATCTCCGTGTTACTGGTGCCAAGGAGAGTCTAGTATTAGGTTCGTAACTGACAAACACTTGGTGAGCAGAGGAATGGATGTTTAGGATCATGCATTTTCGTCTCAGGTGAACCCGAGCCTCGCCACTTCCTAGCTATACAATCTTGAGAAAGTCATGGAGTCTGTTTTTTTTTAATTCATCTGATAAATTGAGATATTACCACCTGCTTTACAGTGTTGTTGAAAAAGTTGCCTGCAGTCCTGCTTATAAAATCATGGTGCTGGCACGTTTGAAGTGATCAAGAGACGAGATACACAAGTTTGCTCACATCCTGCTGTGTCAAGTCCCAAAACCAATGTTGCTGGGATCCAACCCATGTTTTGCTTTAAGTGAAATTCCTTGACGTACCTAAGCCTTTTAATTTCTTCAAAGAAAACCACAGTACACAGTTAATTCAAAGTTTATTTTTAAAACATTTGAATGAATGAAGTCTTTCACCTGAAAAGTGAATGGAATATTTGATCTTTGATAGAGATATCCCTGAGGCATGTAGAGGAGAGAAAATGTATTAATCCTTTCTTTCTCAGGTCGATTAAATTATTACTATGAATACAAAGCTCTTACCCTCTTGAGTTATCCACTGCAGTGTGTAGTTTGGAGGAGACCCATGTGAAGAGAGTTTTTCAATTATAACCTAACCGGGGAATTTTTTTTACAGCAGGATTAAAATAGATGGGAGAGGTGACATAATAAAGAATGACTGAGAGTTTCTGCAGGTAGAATAGTCAGAGGACATTGTCCAGAAGTGCCCAAGTGATGGGAAGAATGAACTAGACCCCAGGGAAACAAGCGTTCCAGGCAAAGGGAGGAGCACACGTAAATGTGTGATGTGGAAACAGACTTCTGTTCAGAGTACAAACTAGCTTACGTGCCTGGGAGTGTAGTGAGTAAAAGAGGAGAGGATTTCAAGATAAGGTCAGATTTTATTTACTTATTTTTATTGTTTTCATTTTTAATCCAGGCCAGGAAAGTTGATTTTTATCTTAAGCCTTTGGAGTAGTTTAAACAGAGTAGTGACACTGTCACCTTTAAATGCTTTTTAGAAGATCACTCTGGCTCCTTGTGTGGAGAAAGCATTTTAAAGGGGATGTAAAAAGAGGATTTAGGTGACTGTTCCATTCAAGGATTATAAGGATTTGGAGCAGTGTGGGGTTCAAGAAAGTAGACGTATCTGGATACATTTTGTACGTTGAATGGATGGGAATCAATGGATTGAAAGTGAGGAAACAAAAATCAGAGCTAACTCTAGAATTGGGAGCTTCAGCAATTGAATTGCTAATGGTGACATTTATAGATCTGGAGAAGAAAGGAAACGGTATAGGATTGAGGATGGGTTGGAATTAAGAGTTTGTTTTGAGATCCTGATGTTGATTCCCATTAGACAAGTAGGAGATGTCGCATCTGAACTTAAGGGAGTTGTTCCCATATACGTGGTATTTAACATTATTGAATTGTGCAGTTCCACTGCAGACGTTTGTAAGGTAGAAGGGAAAAGGACCCCAAAGAGGTCCCTAGGAGTTCTATAACATTTAATTATTGAGCCACCAGGCAGAGGCTCTTAAAGGAGATGGAGAAGGAAAAAGGAAAGCCAACCAAAAAAAAAGAGTCGAAAAGCAAAGAGTGTTTACCCCTGTGGAATGCTGCTCAGACATTGGTCCTGACATGTCATGTCTGCGAGAGCAAAGCAGTAATCATTGGATTTGAGGACTAGTAGGGGTGCTGACTGGGAGCTTGAGAGGTTTAGTCTAGCTGGGATGGTGAGAAGTAAAGCCAGAATTTGGCAAGTTGAGGAGAGAATATGGAGTTAGGAAAACAGAGACCAAAGATAGCCCATTCAGTATGTTTTGATTTGATGGAGAACCAAAGATGGTTTCTCTCGGGAAGAAGACGTGGTGGTGGTTAGGGCGTGGTTGGACAGGGGCGCTGGTAATTGTGCTGCAGCACCTCAGCCTTCCACCAAAATTATACAGAGCTCATCCAGAAACACTCTTGGACGTACCTAGAAGTCATGTTTGATAAGGGCACCCCGACCAGTCAAGTTGACGTGTAAACTAATCAGGTCACACATCTGTTCCTCTACCAATTTTCACTGCCTGCCCTTCCCTTACAAAGCCTAACATATATAAAGCCATTCTTGAATCCACCTTATCTGACATTCAGACTTCCCCAACCACAAAGCTTCCTACTGGCCGTTCAGAGCTTGAAATCTGCAGAGACAGGAGATACAGAACCTCTTAAAGCAAGCGGGTCCACCTTTGAGATCCCTGCTGTCAAATTCTTCCTAATAGATCATCCCTCAGTAACTCACACTTGTTCTGGTTCTGACTGAATGGTTAGGGATACTTGAAATCCCTACTCGATATATCTATCCTTCAAATATTTGAAAACTGCTATCTTACATTATGGAGTTAACTTTTTTTCAGTTTTGTATATTACCTTTTAACAATACAAATTCTTGCAAAACTCACTTCAGCTCTACTGTTCTCTGAGTGTATGGGCTTTGCTGTTGCTGATCTCCTCAGAATGTGTGATGTTCACTACAGAATTCGGACAACAGGAAGAGACCAACTGGTACACATATAGTGATCCCTGCCCCCCACCATAATTTCTACAGAAAACTGAAGCCCTAGAAATAGAGGAAATACAGCTTCTGAAAATATTTGTAAGCAATAGACATATTGATTTCTAGAAAGATTTAACATTGCTTTCAGGGTTTAGAAAGCCAATATAAAGTTTTTTAAACTCTATAAATAATATGTTGAGGGAATTAAAAAGAAATCGTGAAAATTCGTATGGTTTGAGTAGTCTTATATGATATAAATGAAATCAATTCCCGACCAGGCTGGGTTCCACTGCAAGTCATGTTTGCATCCTGCAGTGTCCCCAGAGTGTAGCTCAATCTTTGAGTTGGGAAACACTGAGCCCTCGGAACTGAGAACTGTGTACAGTGCCAGCGTGTGTGGTGGCACATGAAGGCTCTGTTGACAAGTAGTTCAGTAGCTATACTTTTGTACATAATGTAAGAGAATCGGTTTATTAAAAATATATATATTTCTGTGTCAAACAACATTTTGAGAATAATGAAAATATGTTAGGCAGGCAAAGGAACGTAAGGAACAGACTTGTATCTGTATCTATAATACAAGTATGGCCCAGGAGGACGTATGACCAGGCACTGGAACTGCTCTAGATGTTATGCTTTAGGACATATTTTTCTTGGCATGGGAGTGAAAGCTGTGCTAGGTAATACTTAATTCTGACTCATCTTTGCAGTAATTGGAAGATTACTAAGAAGATGTCCATGGGCTCAAACTTCAGACAAGCGTGTAGGTGAAACCAGTGACTAACGTGTATAAGTGCACGTGTGGCTGAGAATGCGAGTGGTCTGCATTGGGAGGATTATAGATCTGTAAGAGCTTTGACAGCACAAAACAGTTTCTTCTGGGAATAAGCAGTGGGAAAAGTCCCGTAGTTTATGCTTTTAAAGAATATAGTTAATGCAAGGGAAATGAGAAGGAACATTAGAAAAATATTTATGTTCCATTTATTTCAAATCTACCAATCATTATTGAGTATAATTTTTGCAGGTCAAATGTTGTATGTATGTATTTTGGAAACACATAGAAGGTTCATTCTGCTGCCTATGGGGTCATCTTAACAAATTGCATGTAGAACTTTAGCAGGAATATTGTACTAAATTGTTAAAGTGGACAATTCAGTGAAAAAGAATGTGACCTAATTAACATATTGAGGTATCCTCAACCTTACTAAAATTTACAGAATCGATAACTTAAACAACAATAAAATATCACTTCTGGAGTATTCATTTTTTAAATATGAAAAGGTAATATCCTTACTGGAAAGTTGCAGTGAGATGGTCTCTCCTCTACGATCATAATGGAAGTATAAATTGATACTACTCTTTAGAAAGCATTTTGGTAATGTCTAGTAAAATTGTAAATATTATGTGTTTTATAACCTGACATTTTTGTTTTTAGCAATTTATACTCTAGAAATATTTCCTCAAGTCTAAAAAAACATATACAAGAAGGTAGCACTCTTTATATTAGCGACATGTTATGAGTAACTCATCAAATATAATAAATTACTGCATATTTTTATAAGAAACTACTATACTACGCTTAAAAAGAATGATGGAGAGTTGTATTTCTTAACTTGGAATATTGTGCAAGCAGAATAGCCAAAAGAAAGTGACATTTTGCCATACTTGAGACAAAAATTTTAGAATAGCTAAAATAAAACGTCAGTTTTATATAAGGCATAATTTACTTTTTATAAAAATATTATATACATTTGTATATACAGAAGGAAAAATCAAAGAAATATTCAAAATGTTAGGCAGTAGTAATTTATTAGGTACCGCACCAATTTGGGAGACTTTCACCCTTGTAATACATGATTGGATTTTGTAATGCTTGAATTTGGATGGGTTTTATACACTCTAATCAGGAAAAATGTAACAATGTTAGAAAACAATAGGAATTAATGTAAGACTAAATTAGTATATTCTTATTTCTATTCAAGTTACTTCTGGGACAGTGTTCACAACCCTCTGGCTGGTCTGGTGATTCTCCTCCTTCTAATCTCATCTCTCACTTTTTCGTCCATGAATCTTGGTATTTAGTGAGGCTGCTCTGACCTACTCTGTGTTTAAAAAATCTGATTTGCACAAGCTCCCATCCTTATTTCCGTAGGTGCCAGGATTTCCTTAACACGTGGTATTGACTGAAGGACCAAGGGTGACATAACACTCATCGACATTTGTCCACTCAAATACATTAGCACTGTCACATCATTGACATAAATTCCTAGGACTCTTACAGACTAAACAACAGCAATTACAACAACCAAACCGGTTTCACAGGCCAGTGTGTGCTCAGATCCATATCTGCTTTGCTGAAAAGTCAAAATACTGTCGAGTTTCTATGCTTCCCCAAACTGGGAAACTAAAGACTTTCTTTTTGTTTATTTTTCATACCACCATTCTTGGTTCACAGTTGGTATTCCATGTAACAGATTTATCTTAGAGGTTCCAAATCGAAAAGTCAATGGAGAGGGAGGAGAGATATAGAAAGAAACTACTATTTCTCATTTTGTAATTTAATAAAATATGAGAACAGAATTTCAGTTTTTACTTTGACACTTTACAGAGCTTTGGGAATAACTGCTCTCTACTTCTGCTCTTGGCAGGCAGCCCTACAACGTCCCTGGGCTACCCTATGGCTTCCACAAACAACACTGCTTGCAAAGATCATATCCACCTTACATCTGGCTCTTCTTTTTGTTCCTGAAAGCTTGTATTCCTGATTTGATATCCCAAATACACTCTCTTTCTCTAGAGATTATTATCATTATCATTATTGCTAAGTTTCTGACATGTCACTTTGCCATCTAGATTTTGTTTTGTGAAGAGAAATGTGGGAAATCAAACACTCCAGCCAACAGAGACACTTAATTATCAAGTGCATCTGGAAACTTCACTGAGGTAGATCATACTTTGGACCACACAATAAATTCAATAAACGTAAAGGATTTAAGTCATTCAAATTATGTTTTCTGATTACAGCAGAATCAAATCAGGTATCCAGTAATTTGTAAAATATGCCAGAATTTGAAATTAGACAATAAACTCTTCAACAATACCTGGGTCAAAAGAAATCACATGACAAATTAGAATATGTTTTGAATTTAACAGAAATGAGCAACAATGTATGAAAATTTGTGCGATGCATTTAAAGCAGTACAGGAGGAAATGTACAGCTTTAATTTTGTTTCTTTTAATGAGAAAAGAAGGTCTCACACTAATGAGCTCAGCTTCCTCCAGGAGAAACTAGGGAAGGAATAACACATGAAATCAAAACCTGGCAGAAGAAAGTAAGTGAAAAAGATAATATAAGAAATCAATGAAAATGAAAACAAAACCACCAGAGGAAATCAATATGCCAAAATCAGGTTTCCTGGAAAGATAATAAAAATCATAAACTTCTAATCAGAATGGTCAAGAATAAAAGAGAGTAGACACGAATTACCAATAGCAAGAAAGAAAGATACTATACCACTAATGATTCTGCAGATGCTAGGAGGACACAATAAAAATGTTATGGCGGTGAATTAGACAACATAGGTAAGGTAAGAATAATCCTGAAAAATTACCCAGTCAGTCAAGGGAAAAAAAGATGACCTGAGAAACTGCCTATTGGAGACATAGATTTCATAGTTTAAAAAGATTTCCACAAAAATGATACCAGGCACAGAGAGTTATACTATTGTATTATACCTAACATTTAGGAATGGAAACATAATAATACCACCAATCCTAACAAATTCTTCCAAAACCTAGAAAGGGTGAGGGGACACTTCTAAACTCAGTTTAAGACCCTCGCCTAATCTGTATTGAAATGTGAAAAGAGACATTTCAAGAAAAGAAATTATCTTTATAAACATAGACATGGATTTGAAATATGGATCAAGGGGCAATAGTGGTTGAGTATTAGCTTTCCATAGGTCCCTAGTTCTGAATTAGTTTAGCAGTTTCTCCCCTCTTTCCACTAACACTTAACAGCAACCACAGCATGAGTGTAGAAACAGATAGTGTGCTGGATGTAATTTGGGGTTAGCCATTCGCACATCAACGTAAAAGAAATGTGTGTGTGTATGTGTCCTTAAAGCATACACTGGCCTCTCTCTGCCCTTCAGTAACTCCATCCTCTGGAAGGTGGAGTGAGTTAGCTGATGGATGCTTTTGGTAAGAATCACTGAGCAGGTACAGGTTGGCTTCATCCTTCCTCCATTGGGAACCATCTTGTCCACAGAAAGCTCGTGCTCTCGTCTGCAACCCCAAGCTGTACATTGCAGAGAAGTCCACAGCTTTTGGAGGAAGCTCACCCTGGTCCAGCACACTGGAAGTAGCGATAAGCCTGCAAACTTGGAATTCAGCCTGCAAACTCAGAATTTAGCACGGACATCTTTCCAACAGAAGTAACTAAGCCACAATTAATGATGATGTTGATTTGGGCACTTCTATATTTACGTGTTTTATTTTACAGTTTGTTCTGTAACAGTAACAGGTTTGTGAAGAACAGTCTAACTCCTAGGGACCCCTCAGAGACCTCGGCGAATGCTGATAGCAGGAGTGATTTGGGACTAAGGAAGTTTATGGAAGAGTCAGGTGGATGGAGTGTTCATGAGTGATGTTTCCTCAAGAATAAGGAAGATGAGAAATGCTGCCAAGCATGAAATAAAGATACCAGAATCTCGAGGGGCACGTGCTAAGAAGATTCTACTACAAAGTGTTGGGGGGGGAGTGGGGGTTGAAAAGCACAACCTTGGAGTTGACGTTTGAGAAGAATAGAGGACTCAGAATCGGATGTTAATAAACACAAGAGATCCAGGGCTCTGAATAAGGTTCTCTCTCAGAAAATAGTAAAATAATGCCAATAGGTGAGTGAAGTCTTATGTCAGTTCTAAAATGGAATTATCTCCTTGGGACCCTGGCGTTAACCTTTCAAATAAGAATACACAGTTATTGTTCACAGCATTGCTTCCATTCTATACTTACTTTTCACAGCTTTGGGACTTTTTTGGTAGCCGGGGAAGTGAATTTAAACAATTTTTCTTTCGTTTTGCTTTTACCCTATTTTGAAAACTGGCTGCGTGCTTACGGCTTAGACTTTCAATCTGCCATTTCTCTTCTAAAATCTGTACAGTGACACTGATGCCAGGTGTCAAATCCAGCCATCTCTAAAACGCCACTGTTCAAACCAGCTGTCTTAACACAGGAGCCATAAGACTTTATCGCTCTGGGGGACTAAAACATATCCTAGAGTCTTGGTGGGGCTTTTGAGGTGTTGCCACGGATTTGTAGTGATAGCCAAAACAAAGCGGGGATATTTCTGAAGAGTGGCACTTTAAAAAGTCTTTTCCTTGCTCTGCTCCATTTTGGATAGGCAATGAAATGTTTTCTGGAATGCCTTTTTCCTGATCTTAATGGAAAATCTTTCAGTGTTTTGTTGTGGAATGTGATATCAGCTGTAGGTTTTTCATATATGACCTTCGTTACGTTGAGGTAATTACTCTCTATTCCTACTTTCTTGAGAGTTTTTATCATGAAATGGTATTGAATTCTGCCAGATGCTTTTTCTGCCTCTATTGAGATAATCATATGACTTTCATCTTCCATTCTGTTAATGTGGTTTGTCATATTAATTGATTTTCATATGTTGAGATATCCTTGCATCTCAGGGGTAAATCCCCTATATCATGGTGTAGGATCCTTGTAATGTGCTGTTGAATTCAGTTTGCTAGTGCTGTGTTGAGAACTTGTGCATCTATGTTCATCAAGGATATTGCCTGTAGTTTTCTTTTCTCGTGGTGTCTGACTTTGGTATCAGGGTAAGGTTGGCCTCATAAAACGAGTTTGGAAGCGTTCCCTTCTTCAGTTTTTTGGAATAGTTGTGGAGTTCATTCTTCTTTAAATATATGATGGAATTCAAATATATATATACATGAAAAATATCACAATATGTTATCTGAGTTCTGGGGAAACTTCGGAGAGTCTAATCAAATTTCCAAGACCTCTTTAAAAATAGCTTGCCGAATGTAAGATCAAGCTTCTAGCATCATCCAGACTTGGTCATGAGCAAATTATTAATAATTGAAGATAGAAATGTGTGGGATTAAAAGTAAAACTTTCTGGAAACAGAGTATCTGAAAGGCATCTGCAGTTATTTGAAAGCAGCCTAACATCCCACAGTGCGTGCTGAGCTGTGCTGACCACGGGCACCAAGTCTGAGCAGTAACAGTGGGCAGCATGAATAAGGTACCAGCCACCTGCCAGCTATGTAGTGAAAACAAGTGAAGGCTGCTGTGGGGATTTAGCAGAAGTCACTCAGCACTGAAAGGGTTCCGGGCTTCAGTGTGTGCCAAAGAAGACTCTTAATCCATAAGATCAGCCAAGTAAGAATAAAATGAAATTGTCAATAGGATGCTGAATACATGAACACATTACCACATGTCGGATATGTAAGTAGAATCCAAAGGAATATATTGTATAAATCCTCAGAGAAATGACAGTGGAGAACAATGTAAGCAACAGCATATTAAATTAGATTTTAATTTGAGGCTGAATGTCAAGAAAAATATATATGATTATCGAATTGAGCCTGATTTGCATAGTTCCTTAAAATTATATATATATATATATCAACTTATATATATATTATATGTAATCAACTTAGCTGAGTTAAATTTATAAATATATATATAAGTATATATATAAATTTTATTCAGCTATCTTGATTAAATTTTTAAAAGTTGTAGCAGGCTTTGGGAAAATGCTAAAGTTTGAAGTTCAGCACATCATTGTATATATAAACCTGAAACAGACATTAAAAGCCCTGATATAGATGTGTATCCCTGTATTAGCTTCTTAACGTGAGACTCAACTGCATTGTAAAATAGGGATTATAATCATTTTTCTCTTTTCCAAAACTGTCCTGAGAAGCAGACATGGTAATATACATTCAAATCCTTGGAAAAGTTCTGTGCAGTTGTAGAGGGTCATTGAAGTAACCCATGACCTTATGTTAAATTACAGTTCTGAAATTTGCCATTTTTTGCCACCCTTTTTTTTTAAATCAAAGTGCTTGGCCCTTCAACAGCACCATGAGCTTTGCGAGGGAGATCCCCACCCCTATGAAGCCACAGTGATGGGTAAGGTGACCCAAGGCCTCATCGTCACTGATCAGTTCAGGACCCCTCTCTCCGGGGGATAAAACGGTGGCTTCTTCTGGGACTCACCCCACTGAAGCTGTCAGAGATGCAGTGTCGCTGGGCTGAGAGGCTGGGCTTGAAGCTGCCGCTGACTCTTTTCCCTCACGTGAGTAAAACCTGTGTTAAGTTTTAGCCTAACTGGTGTGGCCAAAGCTGACAGCTCGGCACAGGCCTCTGAGTCTGGTTTCTAACGCTACAAATGAACTGCAGAAAACAGCAAACACTTTCTTGTCTTTTGAGTTGAAAAACAGGATCTTGGAACTTTCAGGTGAGACAGTAGTCTTGAATAGTGTTTTAATCCTCAAGTGTCCTTTTTTTTGAGTGTGAGAAGGCCCAGCCCTGGAAATTTGACATGAACGAGGAAAGGGGAAAAGCTGAAATGAAGACTTACACTGTCCTCAAATTAAATAGACTGGAGGAGGGTATCCCCAGAAAATTAAAGGGACCGAGGCCTCGTGGTGGTCTGTGAGATGTCAGAAGGAGCCCAAAAGCAGGAGAGACTCCTCCAGGGGATGTTCTGGGAAACTCCACACTTAGAAGTGGTGAGGCAAGGGTAGAGCAGGATCCTGTAGCTCCATGGAAAGTCTTGGGAAAGAATCCACAAAGGCACCCAAGCCTGCTGAGGTCCAGAAGATGTGTCAAGTAGCATTACAGCCCTGCCCACAGATTCCCAAGAGGAAGGTGGGAGGGTGAGGAGAGGGGTGACATGCCCCGAGGACCCTTCCAGACTTGGTGAAGATGCCCGGTGAATTTTCACTGCCTAAAAGTCAAGGCTTAACAGCAACCATAGGAATCATGTCATAGGGGGTACAAAACTGTGTGGATATTAAAACTGGTATGCTGAAAATTGTGGAAAGTTTATCTTGTTGACTACGTGGCATCTGCTATAAGGCAGAAATAAATGCTGTAGAGAAAAGTGTGTGTAGTTATAGAAAGATGAGGTTATATTTTGCATTATATGTGGCTTATAAATTATATATGCTGGGATCCAGAAAGTGTGGTGGTCTGGTATTGCCTTATTTTTTTTAAGTTCTAAAGTTATGTTTTCACTGTGTTTTCTTTAACCTTTAGCCACCAAATTTGAGGCACTTCTAAATTTAAAGAAGAGAACTGAAATAAATACACTGTCTTCACCAAGTTTCCAGATATTGTAGTGCCAAGGTTTCATTTTTGTTCATTTCTAACACATTTACTTTGACATTCTTTTGAAGAATCAGTGGAGAAACTGATAATTGATTATGTTAGTTTCCAAATACCCTTGTTCTCAGTACATTAAATGTATCTGAAAGAATGGTTTGCTTAGCGACCCCCTCAAAGAGCCAAAAAAAAAAAAAAATGTGTTCGTGTTTTTATGTCTGCCCCATGGTGAGAAGAGGGAGGATGAGGGAATACCACCTGCTGACCATGTAGTTCAGTGAATAATAAACTATTAGAGACACAGACTAGTTGAATCAAAATTAAGATGTAAAAAGTGAATTAAATGATGGGCGAGAGCAGGAGAGTGGGAAGTCAGATGGAGCGGGACACAGAGACACTCAGACCAGCACGTGGCACTTCCTGTGTGACCGGGACGGTCAGCACAGAGAAGCCGCGTCAGCCTGGACCCTGGAAAGCTGGGATTCCAGTTTGTTCTTGAAGTGATTTGCTAGTTCAGATTTCCCTGTACATCCTTCCCACGTGCATTTGAGGCTTTTTCTCTTGTTCCTCTGTGTCCCTGTAAGTGAGAGCTCAGCATACATGTGGCTGTGTTCGTCCTATTAGCATCTGTGTGCCCTCCTTTTCTAGGGGGTCTGGAGGGCCCTTCCCAGGCGGCCCTAAGACTCGCGGGTGATTCTCTTGCAACAGTGCTTGTCGGGAGCACTGAGTTCATCAAAGGGGGTAACATTTCTCAGGGTGATAACCCTTCCTCTGTGCTTTGACCCCACGTTCTGTTCTGTTCTGTTCTCCTGTAATGTGAGCTTCTCATATGATTCCGTTAGAGTTACGTGCATGCTACCCTGAATTCTCCCCCTCCTCCAGCAAGGAGACCTGAGCTGCTGCCGGGGGCAGCTCAGGGACGGGCTGCACCTCGACTGGATGCCTGTCCAGCAGTGTCCAAGATTAGTCTTTTATATACAAGCACAGAAGAGAATGAGTCAGAGACAGAGAGACAGAGGCAGAAAGAGGGACCAGGAGACAGAGAGAGATGGAGAGAGATAGACCAGAGATGCAGAGAGACAGAGACAGAGCCTGCACAATAAGCCTTCCTAACACCCCGGATGCCCCCTTTCCCCACACACTGGAAAATCCTCTTCCGTTTAGGTTTCATGTAGAGTTTAATTCCGAAAGGGGAAACAAACATTACAAATACCATCTGGTGTATATATTAG
This sequence comes from Neophocaena asiaeorientalis asiaeorientalis, assembly GCF_003031525.2. NCBI lineage: Eukaryota > Metazoa > Chordata > Mammalia > Artiodactyla > Phocoenidae > Neophocaena > Neophocaena asiaeorientalis. The sequence goes on along the minus strand of NW_020175446.1, from coordinate 690,337 downwards.
TAAAGGTGGAAGATGCTATTTTTTACTTTGTTAACAAAACATAATCATATACTTGTGGTTTTGTTCTGCAGTTCCCAAGTGGGACTGGGAACCCTGGAGAGAAGTTAAGCGTGTGACAATGCGAGGCTTGTCAGAGTCTTTTTCATGAACACCTGGAGGAGGCCCAAGGGAAAGGGCTTGAGGGGTGCACCGACTTCCCTTGTGTCTTCAGCGCTCAGTGATTCTAAACCAGCCGAGTAAGCCACCTAGGACTGCTAAAAAATTGTCCAAGTCTTCCCTTCCTTCACGGCAGCCCCCTGCCCCCGTGCTCTAGGAAGGTGGAGGGCTCCACATACCAGCTCTTTGGAGAGCTTGTTCCTGCTTGGAGTCTGTGCAGTTGAACTTCTTGAAATCTCAGCTCTCCTATGGGCTCCAATACAACTAAGTCTTCTGTAGATCATTCAGCTTTTTCTGTTTGTTTGTATGGGAGTGATGTTCTTCTGAAACGTTTCACCTCATGAATCCAAGTGCAACTCTGGGTTGGTTTTGAATTGGCAGCACATTTTAAATTTTGTCAACCTCCCTCTGTCCACCCCTTGGTGGCCCCTGACCTCAGCGTTCCAGGCCATGACCTACGAGTCTGAGGGAAGATGCCCTTGGCGCCTCAGCGCACCAGCCACCGTTTCCAATTTCAGCGTCCTCAGAACTAGGGAAACCTCCACTGCAAGTTTGCTTTGCTGGGGCTGAATGTTGGCCACATAGAACTTCAGTACCTTCCCTGTTATCTTCAAGCAGATTTTTTAAACATAGTTTGTCCATTTTTCCTACTTGATTCAGTGGAGGATTTTGTCTAAGTTAGCCCACCATGACTGGAAACAGATCACTTTCTTTATTTATTAATATAAATGTTGCTGTTTTATGGGGTCCTGTTACATATACAGATGAATTTAGGAATCAGTTGCTAAGTGTGGTTTTGAGACTTCCTGTCTAAAAATGTGTCTTTTTCATCAGTGGATGGGGAAATAAGCAAATTTTCCAATTGCTTTTTCTTTTCTTGTCAGAAATCATAATTTGCAAAATTTAAGACACATTCAAAAGAAGAGACACTGATAAGGAAAAAAGAGTAAAAATTAAAAAAAAATTTAAGTGCCGTTTTTTCTAAATTTTTAGGGATTCAGACATAAGGGCATTGTACTGTCAGTACTGTTCATTGATACCCTAAGCAAACTCAGCTGCTGGAGATCACAGTGAGGTGCCCCCTTTCTTCACCTTTCCAGACTTACTGTAATGAGAGTGGATGTCAAATCAATTCATACATTTATAATTAATATTTATAAGCAGTACATTTTAGTATTGGGCTAAATGACATGTAAAGCTTCTGCACAGTCGTAGTGGTTTTGAATATTTGATCAACACCAAATGGAAACTGGATTTTTTTTCAAATCAGTCACTAAAGTGACAGTAAAGATTCGAGGTAAAGGAACAGGCCTGGCATGGCAGAAACAACCTATAAATAGCACTTGGATGCTCACACTAAATTTAGAGGACAGTTATCTTACATGTTTGTGTTCAGTACTCATAATGGTATAACCTACAACTGACAAAAAATGAATTTCTGCTGCAAAGGAAGAAATAAACTCTCCTTGTGGCTAACAAATTGTATCTTAACTGTGAAACAAATATTGAGTTTACATTTTATTTTTTATTCTATAAGTCCCACAATCTAAGATCCTTATGTTTTAACTACATTTAATATTTTAAAGGTACTTAAAAACTTTATGGTGACAGTTTACACACTTCTCAGGTGGCAAAAAAAAGTAAAACTTTGAAGACCAAAATATTGTCATATTCAAATGGGAAAACCTTAAGAAGAAAGTGTGTGGGTTTTAAAGTCAACAGCAATAAAATTTAGGGAGAGAACAATTATTCTTCATTCTTCTCCACTATGCAAAATGTATTTTTAACTCCAAGAAGGCTTTTATTTTAAAAGAGATTCCTTTGAAGTACATCAGCTGAACAGACTTTATGAACCTCAAAGCTATCTTTATTTGTGCTGCATACAAGTGACAGGGAGTATGCGGTGCTACACACTATCCAGGGTTTCACGGCGACCAGACCAACGTGAGGCTGTCGGAAGTTCATTTGGACAAGCGCGGCTTGCAGGCAGGGGCTGTAGGGAACCCAGAGTGCTGAAGGAGACAGTTGGGTGAGTTTCAGTTCCAACTTGAAATCCCCCCCAGAGAAGTCTTAATCCCTTCACCAGGGCAGAAGGCACCTAAACCCATTGAAACCCCACCAAAAAACAGCACTGGAACCGAAAACTGCAGGAGAATTGCCTATAAATTATTAATTCCTTTGCAGGGTTTAAGAGGTCTGATGACAACCCTAATCCCAAGCAAAATTCTCTTCGCCTGGGGGATGCCAGCCTGGAAAACAAAGCACCGCCTTCCTTTACCACCTTGATAGCTGAAACGGCCCCCTGTCATAGGTAGCTGTGTCTCTGTTTCTGTACTTCTCTCCTCTGTTTTTCCATCGTTGCAGGCCATAGATGGATGTTCCTCCTTGTCTACTGGTCTGAGATTGATTTATTGCAAAAATCCTGTCCCCAGGAGCCACGGGAAGCGGTAGAGCCCAGGTGCAAATCTCCTCTCACTATTTGGATATTATGCAAAGAATAGTCCAAAATGCCCCATAAAAATGTGGCAACTACCATAGGGCTCAGCTTTAAGGCTCTCAGATAGAGAATGTAAGATGCTTCCAGCAAAAGGTATTTCCAAAGCTACTTTAGAAAAAAAGTAAAATCCAAACTTTGGAGTGTATTAAGTGCTCTCTGAAAAGCACACCACCACTTGGAGTACAAGAATGAGTGTTCCTCTGTGGGACCATCCTGTGCTCATTAAAAAACAATGCATATTCATCACTGTGCTTAGCAGTATGAATCAGGCAGCACAGAAGGTGCATCTGGGAGAGCAGCCTGTGAGCTGAGAAGTTTTGTGTTACTAAATACCAGTTATATTTTGTCCTCATCTCGAAGTATTAAATATTTGAAAGAAAATTTTCCAAACCCTAAATATGTCTCTTTTCATTATTTGATTAGAATCAGGATTCGGTAGGATTGGAATATAAAATTAGTTTCCTTTGGAAGCAGATTTTTAAAGGAAGCTCCTATATTTTATTAGATTTTTCTCAAAACGATTATAAATATATCACAAAATGTGCTTTTGTACATAGTGCAATTGCAGATAAATAGCACATTTGGTCCAATAACATTTATTTAGGAGCTACTGTTTAATTTTTTCATTTAGTGAATTGTAAAATAGATAACACAGATTATGTACTACCGAGCTTGGACAAGTGTGCAACAGCGTCCTTATGGGAGTACACGGGAGTGAATAATTGATTTTGACGGGAGAAAAATGTGGATCAGTGGGAGCCTCATGTGAAAGGTACTATTTCAGCTTGACCTTGAAGGTGGCTCAGGTGACTCGGAGGGTTTCTCACACACACAGAAACTCAGGTATTTTTCATGCTAGGGTTTCATAGGCCAACTGCATAGTCTTCGTTTTTACCCTGATTGGCTAAATTAAGATAGTATTGAGTAAAGTACAAATGGCATGGTTTGTCTTCGGTGAATATGTCTGGAGGGGGGACAGGAAGGTAACTGCTGAAAATAGGAGCTGGAGGAAGCTCAGGAGAGCGTTCTCTTGGTGAAGTTTTGGAGAGAACCGTTCATGGATTTACAACAGGAGATGCAGTCTCGTACATGTGTCTTAGGAAGATTGGTTGGAAAGAAGCATGCTATGGTGTAGTTAAGTCCTGCGGGCCTGGAGGAAAAAGCCATCCTAGGGCTACTGAGCTTTCCCAGATCTCCAGGGGCCTTGCATGGGGACACAGGGGCAGGAGTGTAAGGTCGGGGCGGGTTACAGATGGGAGGCTACGCCAGGACACGGTGATGGGTGGGGTGGGGGCTGTGAAGAGCCTTTGAAGGGGGATGGAGGAGTACAAGTGCTGATGCCTGGGGTGTTGGGCTGCAAATTACAGAAACAAACCCCGAGGAAGAGCGTATTGGGGCAAAGAAATAATGTTTCCTTTGTTTGTTTTTGGACCATACGACACCTTTTATAGTATAAACACAAATTTTGAAGTGCCTAATGGACAATAGCTTCTTTTTCGTCTATGATAACTGAGTTAAATCTCCTAGATCTTACTTACATTCTTAGTTTCTCTGTTAACATCAGCCTTTCTTAAAATAATTTTAATAATAATTGCAAACCAATCCATTTATTCTACTACATTATTATAGAATAGAATGATCAATTACAGCCAGATGGTTTTTAGACAAAGGAGTCCCTTAGAACAATTTTTTTCTATACCTGCAGACATAAAGGACAAGATACACTAAGAATGACTCACTTTATCACAAGGAAATAATTCTGGACAAAGTGTTGGAGATTGCGGATGTAAGGGAAGTTCTTTGTGACCTCACCTGAGTCTTTTTTAAAGAATAGTTTTATTTAGTCTGTATTAATCAACATGATAAGTGCATCTTTCTTTTAGTTCAGTTATCATTTTATGTTATGCTTTACATTTTTATTGTGTTTTTTAAACTTTTATCTGTGCAGTATCTATTTTATTTGCTTTATTCCTTGTATTCCTTATAGTAAATTTGAGAGTTACATTTACAAATTTAAGTAATATATTGAATTATTTGTATAAGACATACATTGACTGCAATAAGAAAAAACAAAATTTTTTCTTTCTCAGTCTTTTTCTTCCTTCTCTTCCATTCACAATGGATGAATGCTTAGTTTATTATATTGTTTTTCTTGGTATTTGCATTTATATAACTTATATCATACCCTAGACTTGAAATTTCAACTTTAAATTTAGATTTTGACACTTGACTGTAACTTCCCTTTGCCAAATATGTTGGTTATATTTATTTTATATTGTCAAATTTTAAAACATTTATGTTAAGCACATTTTTAAAATTTTTTTCTAATGGTAAATGGATTCACCACACATCACTAAACTCACAGACGCTTTACCATTCAGATCTGGATTGTTTCATCTTTTATTAGTTGTGGGGTTTTTTCCATTGAGTAGTCAATAAGACTCTATGACTTGCATCCCAGTATGTTCAGAAAGCTTTGGTTCTTCCTACTTGAAGGGCAGTTTAGCTGTAAAGAAGGTTCTAAGGTCATGCTTTAATTGCTTAAGAACTTTTTAGATTATATTATTTTCCAGTTTTGAATGAAAGGTCTTTTCTTAACTTATAAAATCTTGTAAAATGTTGTGGATGTGTCATTGTGTTGTTTGAGCAGTGATGATTCTTCCAGGCACAAAATGTTTTCTTTCAGTCAGTCTTTTTTAATTTCTGAAAAGTCTTCATTTAGTATATTATTTTATTTTTTATTTTTTTTAAATGTATCTTTTGTTCATGTTACACATCTGCTGTGGGCTTCCGTGAGTTGGCTTTGAAGGACACTTTTTAAAATTTTATTTATTTATTTATTTTTGACTGCGTTGGGTCCTCGTTGCTGCCCGCGGGCTTTCTCTAGTTGCGGCAAGCGGGGGCTACTCTTCATTGCTGCATGCGGGCTTCTCACTGCGGTGGCTTCTCTTGTTGCGGAGCACAGGCTGTAGGCGCGTGGGCTTCAGTAATTGCAGCATGCCGGCTGCATAGTTGTGGTGCGTGGGCCCTAGAGCACAGGCTCAGTAGTTGTGCCGCATGGGCTTAGTTGCTCCATGGCATTTGGGATCTTCCAGGACCAGGGATTGAATACCTGTGTCCCCTGCATTTGCAGGTGGATTCTTAACCACTGCGCCACCAGGGAAGTCCAGTATATTATTTTAATACTTGATATATATGATGTTTTCCCATGTTTCAAATCCAGAAATTATAAAGAATGTATAAAATAATAGATAAATCTGAAAAATATTATGGTTACTGAAGAAACCCAGAGAGATGTATGTACATATAAGTTTATATGTATGTGTATACATATATATGTAGAGAGAGTTCTGTATATCTACATATACAGATGTATTTATTGATATGCATGTATGTAGGTATATGTATTTATATAGATAAATATATAGGTATGTATTTGTAGATATATATATATATATAGGTATAGATGAAAATGGATGTATATCTAGATATACAGATAAATATCTGTATCTCTATAACTTACATCTGTATTTGGGGGTACTTAGATATTTTTGAGAAAAAAAAAATCAAGTGATCCTGAATTCTGTTCCATCATAACAATGCAATTATAATACATACTAATTTATTTCTCTTATTTATTAAACATCTTTCAGAAATACCTCATTGGAGCATTCTTCCTGGCTTATTTCTCCCCAACTAAACTACAGTTCAGAAACATTTATGATAACTCAGGGAAGTAACTTATTTCCTCCTTCTGTACTCAAAAGTCACCAGCTTTTCCTATACGTAATAAGATGTTAAAATGGAAGATTTTTAGTGTCTGTTTCAGCTGAGACATAAGGACAATAGGGGTGAGACCACCATGCACTATTTGTAAAGATGTGAATTGATTTTTCAGTCTAACTCCCTCCCCCGTGTCGAAGGTATAACAATGTCAGGAAGCTGGAAATCATGAGATTATCACTGATGTAAGATGACTTTCCTCTCCCGTCTCAAGAAGGAGGACCCTAAGCATCTCCCAGAGATGAATATGCAACGAAAATAACACAGAGTCAGTCCAGCCTGAGACACCCAAGCAAGTGAATGACTGCAGGTTGGCTCTGATGGAACAGAGAAGACGCTGCTGCTGTGTGTCGCTCACCTTGACCCCTCCAGAGCCTGGTGGGGCAGGAGGATGGGGCAGACGGGGAAGCCGGCAGCCCCGGAGCCTGGGGCATTGCAGCAGGTCGACAGGAGGCAAAGACCCCAGTGATGGGAGGGAGGAGGGGGCTGAGCAGAGCCAGCTCTGAAGAACTCACTCAACAGGATCCACATCCCGCCTTTGCTCTGTTCACAGCACATGAGTGAGGAGGGTAAGAGGCAGAGAGGAAGCCCAGGCACTTCCTACTGTGCTCACCGAACATCAGGAATTGCAGATTTGGGAAAAAAGTTTAGTAGTTTGGTATTTTCATTATTACGTGTCCTAACCATAATTACCCTGAAATGGTGAGAACCATTAGGGAATAAGATTTCCCAGAATCATTTAAAAAGGGTAGTAAGAGACAAAAATAAAGTTTCTTTACAACTTTATCTCATGACTCTTGCTTGATTACAGCTAAAATGACTTAGTAATAATTTGATGATGCTTGTATTATTAAACATTCTCCAACATGACACATAAAATATTTAGTTTTGATTTTATATGAAATAATTATATGAACATAATCAGCTGAGAGAACACATCTGTACTCAAGGTTATAAGACGCTCGGCAACCTTGTGTTCCTCGTTCGTCTGCTGACTGGATTTAGCACTAAGCCTTCACTAGTGCTGTTTTGGGGAAAAAAAGACCCATTTTTTTTTAATGGGGGTAATAGTGAATACTAACCACTTAGTCTCTCACAGGGTTTTTTGCTAATGAAAGACAGAAAAGTACATATAAATTATATCTGTTTCTAGCTTCAGTAAATAAGTACGATGACTTTATGAAGGTACCTGCTGCGTGGATTTACTGTTTATTTGCTGATTAGCAAACTAAAGAACAAACCAAGATGACTTTGTTTAATTTAGGAAGAGTGATGTATTCATGACATTGCTTATGGTTCAGGATAAAATGCTAATGTGGCATAATTTAAATGATGTATCCAAATGCAAACACATATAATGAAAAAAATGTTTGTATTTGTCCTAATTGTAAATACAAGGTGTTAACTCAAATAAGAAGAAATAACATTGCCCAGAGATTGTGGGGAGAAGCACATCCACACTTGTTTTGTTGTAACAAAGGGAAATCATTCAGATGTGATGTTTTCAGACTATTGACTCCTTCATTGTTTTGCCTCATATGGTTAAATAAACTATGTTGTATATTATATGTCATACATGTGATACAAATATGAATCACATATAGAAATGTTGGATAATAAAGAAACACTAATTACAAAAAACTCCTGCAGAAGTCATTGATGAGTGCCTTTGATAACCTTTGTCCTGTTTCTCATAACCCATACTTTAAAGATTTTTTCTTTACTCGTAATGCAGATCTCATTTTTTCTTTCCTGTTCTTCAGTTCAGTGTGGGACAGTGAACAATTAGTAAGCTTGAGTTATGTAATAGACTGTATAATATTTGAAACTAGTTATAAGCTCTCTGCTCTGCTGCACTCAAATGTGAATACCTCCCGTGTTCTCATCTTTTTCCTTCTTCTCAGAATGTTTATTTTCCAACTCCTTAATAAAATCATAGAAGCGAACTCTACCCTGTTAGCCATTGTTTGCTGTAGACCATAAGGAACTAAATATGTGAAAAAGCAAAAACGGTGTCTTTAGGAGAGAGGAAGACAGCTGCTTATATTCTTGACAAAACAGATTCTATTCCAGGCCTCAAACTATTATCTCCCCATTACAGCAAGTCATTTCTAAGGATACATACCCCTTGTGTGTCCATCCCTACATCTGGGGAGACAGAACAGCCAGAGCAAGCAGTATTTTCCCTTCATTTCAAATTCCAGAAACTGATGTTCTGCCTGTGTATTTGCTGATGGCTACTTACCATCTTCCCTGAGTTTAACTCATTTCTGGTCAGCTTCGGAGATGCCCTTATATCAGAATCGACACAGTAAATGGCAACCAGTGCTGGTCCATGGCCCTCTGAGGATCTCCACAGGAGTGTGTCATGTGAATAGGACCTGCTCTCACATGGGTGCGAGGTAACTCGCAGTGCACAGATATTGAAAGTTGGAATTCTACAAAAAACTAACATTTGAATGCAGAATGAGGAGAATAAAGGAAATATTCTTTCTCTTTTTATTTTAACCTGGTCTTATTGACTATACCAGGATTTCAACTCCAGTAGAAGTAGAGTTGAGTAGAGCTTTCTGCCTTGCACAGACATACAGTGCCTAGAATGTAGGCAAAAGAAATTTTTGAGAAAGACAACTTATATCTTTTGTAAGATACGGTTTATTTTACTTATACGTATTAAAAAAAAAGTCCATCTAAAGCCTACAGATTGGACTGAGTAGCTGTCCTCAGCTTTCCTTCTTCATGTAACTGGCCTCATCTCTTAATCAGTGTGACTAAAGGACTACTCTCCCTGTCGGGGCACCACTGGATATTCCATGGTGTTGTCATCGTCCCGTTCATGTGACCTGGCCGGTGCTAACCCGTCAGTTTTTAGTTTCGGGGTCCTAACTGGCAGACCCCGTCATACATTCTGTAAATAGTTCAGAAAGCTCTAAGCAACTTATTTCTAGATAAACACTGTCTTTATCTGCTCTACAGATGCTGTCTGACTCTGGATTCCTAGATCTTCCTGTCTTATTAAGCTCAGGAGACTCTGCTAGTGTTTTTTGTGGCTTCATCATTTAGAAAGGGCTTTTTTTGCTTGGACTAAGAAATAGGAAACTTATTCATGATCTGCACGAAACCCTAACACATACTCAGAGTTGCATTAACAGAGAACTGAGAATTGATAGAGTAAAGCATTTTCTGTCCAGTGTTGTTGGCTCCAGGAGAGCAAGCGTTGAGGCCATCCACCAGCTACAAAGTGCTTTGGCCACGCCATGGGCCCCACGTTTATTAATGGGCAAGGTGAGCATGGCAGACGTGGCTGTCCTAGTGAACATCGCCATCGCTGAACTTGTATTTGAAACTCCATTTTTACAGTTCTATTAGAATTCTAAATCTGTAATCTTTCAGTCACCTAAAACAAAATTGGCCGCAGAGCTATCTCAGCTCATTCTGAATCAACACTAACATTTGCTGGGCGTGTGATATGTCCCAGGCACTACTCTGAATATCAGACACTCATTTCCTCACTTAATCTTCAAAAATATCTGCAGATACCATTATTGTCTCTATTGCCTCATAGGGTTGTTTTGGGAAGTAACAGATTATCTTTCAAAACAGCACAAGACTAGAGCTAAAATAAACACTCAATAAACATTTGGGTTTTGTTATAATGTTGCTATTACTAAAATGATGTAAAAATAAGATATACCAGAAACTATCTTTAAATCACTTACTTTGAAAAGGTAGAGATGTTAAAACTCTCATCAAATTAGGAATAGTTGGGAAAATCCCCAATTTGGTAAAGAACATCTACAAAAGCACCGAGAGCCTCTTGGAACTAATAAGTGATTATAGCAGAATTGCACGATACAAGGTTAGTATACAGAAGTCACTCTTTTTCCTATATACCAGCAATGAACAAATGGAATTCAAAATTTTAAACAATACCATTTATCTTACCGCTCCCAAAACTGAAATATTTAGGTATAAATCTAACAAAAGACAAGCTTTATGTAAGGAAAACTATAAAACTCTGATGAAGGAAATAAAAGAACTAAATAAATGGAGAGATACTCCAAGTTAATGGATACAAAGGATTAATGTTGTCAAGATGTCATTTCTTCCCAGTTTGATCTCTAGATTCAATGCACTACCAACCAAATTCTCAGCAAATTATTTTGTGGATATCTAGAAATTGATTCTAAAGTTTATATGGAGAGGCAAAACCCCAGAATAGCCAACACAATGTTAAAGAAGACAGAATTGGAGGACTTTGCTGATTGACTTCAAAACTGACTCTAAAGCTGCAGTAATCAAGACAGTATGGTGTTGGTGAGAGAACAGACAAACGGACCAGTGGAACAGAATAGACCCCCATAAATTTAGTCAACTTATCTTTGATAAAGGAGCGAGGGCAGTGGTGCAAAGACAGTCTCTTCAACAAATGGTGTTGGAAAAACTGGACATCCACGTGCAGAAAAATAGTAATATAGACACAGACCTTACACCTTTCATAAAAATTCACTCAAAATGAATCACAGAACCAAATGTAAAACACCAAACTATAAAATGCCTAGAAGATAACAGGAGAAAACATAGATGACCTCGGGTATGGCAATGACTTTTTAGATACAACACTAAAACCATGATCCATGAAAGGAAGAAATGATAAGCTAGACTTCATTAAAATTAAACACTTCTGCTCTGTGAAAGACAATGTCAAGAGAATGAGAAGACAGGCCACACACCAGGAGGAAATATTTGCAAGAGACACATCTGATAAAGGACTGTTATTCATTATGTATAAGAGCTGTTAAAACTCAACAAAAAGAGAACAAACAACGCGATTAAAATGAGCCAAAGACCTTAACAGACACTTCTCCAAAGAGATATAAAGATGGCAAATAGCATACGATAAGGTGCTCCACAGCGTATGCTATCAGAGAAATGCAAATTAAAACAACAATGAGATAGCAGTGTACGCCTATTAGAATGGCCAACGTTCGGAACAGTGACAATGCCATATGCTGATTCAGACGTGGAGCAGTAGGAACTCTCATTCATTGCTGGTGGGAATGCAGAATGGTGCAGCCATTTTGGAAGACAGATTGGCAGTTTCTTACAAAACTGAGCATTGTCTTAGTATACAATCCAGCAATCACTGGCTTAGATATTTAATTGACTGATTTTAAATCTTCTGTAAAAAAAACTGCACAAAGTTGTATATACTAGCTTTATTCATATTAGCCTCAAACTGGAAGCAAGTGAGCTGTCCTTCAATAGGTGAATGCATAAATAATGTGTCATATATTTATACACTGGATTATTATACTGTGATAAAAATTAATGAACTAGCAACCCATGAAAACACATTGATGAATCTTAAATGCAGACCGATAAGTGAAAGAAATCATTCAGAAAATATCATTTACTATATTATTTCAATGATAGAAAATTCCCCAAAATGCAAAACTGTAGAGATGGAAAACATCAGTGGTTACCAGTGGTTTGATAATGAGGCATTATGGCTTAGCGTGAGGCACAGAAGAATTGTTTACGGTGGTGAGAATTTCTGTGTGATAATGTAATTATGATCCAAGACACTAAGCATTTGTCTACAACTATAGAACATAGAACTTTACAGGAAAAGAGTGAGCCTTAATGTGTGCAAAAGTTTAAAAAATAATTTAGGAAGTCCGGGAATCCCAGGACGGAATGTGGAATATGACCAGCTAGTCTAAATATATTCCAAATGTATTAGATGATTTCACTTAATGGCCTGAGGAAAAAGGTGCTGATCCAAGAAACTTGAGAAATGAGTAGCCTCTGTGAGACTAAAAGCAAAAGGAACTGTACGTGGGCAGCATGCTCTAGTCCATAAAGGTTTGTCCCATGGGGTTACAGGTTAGCATTCTAAAGCCACTACACTGGACATACATATACTGGGAATGTATGTATATGTGTCTGTATATGTATATGCTCATGGGTGCATATCCGTGAACAGTTATGAACATGGTTGCTGGTGTAGAGAGCCTAGCTTATCACTGCTGAACTGGGAGTTTGCGTATAAGCAAAGAGAGGTGATGAAAATGATCCACGTAATGATGGGTTAGAGTTGGAAGCATCAGTAAAAACTCAGGTTCAGCTTACTGTTGATACAGATGGTTACACATAGGAATGTTTATAGGTACGAGTATATGCACAGGTTAGTATACACACGCATATCTTTGCTCTGTCAGTTTAGCGTTCCTTCAAGCAATGAAATGCCAGTAGCAAGGAGCACACTTAGGCCCCATATCTTGGCTTCTAAATCTTTCTCTAGTAAGAGGAACCGGGGATTACTGGAAAAATGGCTGATTCTAGGGCTATAGCAGGATGACCCAGAGTGTCTTGTAGTGCTAGAAGGTGAGAAGGTACTTAAACAAGAACACACACGCAGTGATGTTGGAATATCAAAGAGATAGAGGAGCCCCGGCCCAGGTTCTCTCCCTGAAGACTCCGAGTGCTTCTTTGTAGCTTCTGTGACTCCTCGGCTTGCTTGTCAGCTGTCCTACCAACCTATCTTCCTTCTCTCCCTACCCTGCAGGTGCAGGGCTGCCAAGGGGTTTCTCCACAGCATCTTCTGTGCATTCTTCATGGGTGTTATCTTTCTCGTAGTCCTGTCATCATTACACTGTGGAAATGTCTTCATATTCCTGACAAAGGAGACTCGTTTCCCTTTCTTTCAGCGCCAATGCTGACGGTCCTCCATCCACTTATTCTGTTTCCCCATGTGATTCTTAGAAGCATTGCTGTTGATGCACAGACCCTCTCACTGTCTGCCCTCCCTCTATGTGGGAAAGCTGTTAGACACTTATTTGTCTTCCTGCCTGCCTACTGTGGCTTTCATTTCATGAGGAGCTTAAAGTTAGTTGGGATTTGCACATCAGAAAAATAAAATATTGATTAAAATGCAGATTTAAAGATACACAGAGGGATCTTCTGTTTATCTAAGTAGGAAAAAAACTATGCATACAAATATTCAGGAAAAGGTAGTCTAAAGAAATGAATTTTATCTCACTCCTTATCTACTTTCATTATATCCAAGAATACAATAATGAAGATGGATACCATGTCACAAAACATAATTGATGCTAAGTCAACTATTTTATTCTATAATATCTAGAATTTCATCCGTTTTGTCTTATAGGGCTGAAAGAAATGTTATGTATTCAGAATGAATGCGTATGTGGGATACAGTTAAAGCTCTGATCTTTGAGACCTTAAGTAAGAAAGATGCTTGATTCTGCTGAAGTTATAATTTGCACAAATTTAAGATAATAAATAACATGTAAAAGGCTACTATGTCATAACTGTTGCTGTGTATATATGGTTTTTTGATACTTTCATTTATTCATTAATTTGAAATGTTAATGCACTAATTTGAAAACAACTATTGAGTGCTTGCCATTATGATAAATAATAATGCATTTTTGGAAACCAGAGGCTATTAAAGATAGGAAATGATTATTAATTTCTCTAATTTTACTTGAAAGCGTATCTAGGAACAATAAATTTTCAGGACACACACACAAAAACACAAGATTCTGGCAAACTGGTATGATTATAGTTTTGCATAACAAGAAAGTTTACCTATGCTGAGTAGATGTGAAAACATAATAAAATCCTTAGCTTCATTCTCCATCATTTTCATCATGAATCTTTCAGTGATTAAAATAACATTCAGGTTTATTTTTAGGAGAATTTAAGATTGTAAATACATAAACCCCAAGTCTTCATTTTGTTAACTAGTTAAAGATACACATATGGGTTTTATTTCTTTCCCTGAATATCTAAGTGGGAAAGATACATACAGATATTCAGGAAAAAGTTAATCTAAAGAAATAATTTTTATATTAGTCCTGAAACCTTTTCATTGTATTCAAGAATATAGTAATGAAGATGGATCCCATGTTATAAAGCATAATTTACTTTAGCACTTTCATTCTATAAATATCTGGAATTACATGGGAGGTCTAAATCCAAGCATCATCCACACTGTTTGGCAGAACTCATGTTATACCTCTGAGGTCACTTATGACTTGGAATCATAAGTGTAGCAAATATTGCCATAACATCAAATATTCTTACATGAGGGGATTAAAATATGTTTTGTTTGTTGAGCTTTTTGATGTTTAATTGAGTTGCTAAAGATATATTTAGGTTATTATTGAATACAGCAATTGGATGCTTAGTAGATGGGAAGGGGGTTGTACCATCTGGTAATATCAGTTCTAATTAAAATACATGATAGAATGGACAGTCTCTGACTAGTTAGATGACATGCTTCCTGTAGGCAGCTTTACACCAGTAATTACAGATTGCTGTGCAAAATCATAACAGCTTCCCAGGAACTTGAAGTAGCTGATGGATGCCTTTCTTAGAGCTGATGTGCAGTAATATTCAGTGAATCAATATTTCATATTATATGTATATATTTAATTTGTAAAAAATGATTGGAGATTGCAAAGCTCTTGGAACAGTACTTGGCACGTAGAAAATATCCTACCCGTGTTCACTGAGTGACTATGAGCACGCGTGAATGAATCCCACCTAATAATGTCTCAGTAAGACCAGCAGCTCCTCAACCACAGTTGCATGGAGTAAAAGACATAACAGCTTCTCACACTGGTCTAACTCTCATGAATAAACGTGTTTAGATGTTAAGAATTATAAGTAATTTTGGTATTCTTGCAGTATGTGTTCAAATATCTAGAGGAACAAAGTGAAAATCTTCATAGACCCATAAAACATCTACCAATTAACCAATGAGTAATGACATTTTTAAGAAAACGAGCAAAAACAACATCAAAAGAGTATAACCCTTTTACACAGATGTGAGTAATTGCTTTACAATGGAAGGGAAATCTTCAGTGTTTAAGATAAATCTTCTATAAAGGTAATAGAATGTTTTGTAGGAATATTGAAAAATTTTTAGGACTATGCTGCAAAATTTATTCTAATACTGTATTTATTGTGAGTTTGCTATTTGTTGAGTGTACCTTTAAGTTTATTGGTAATGTTTGAGCTTGAAATGATTCATGTATAAACATATATGTCCAGTGCTTTATAATGTAAAGTTCTTTCAGGCATCTACTAGTGTTTATTTAAAAAAATAAAGATTTTTGCCTCTTAATAAGTGAATGTTCCAAAATCACCAGTGACCTCAGTAACAGCTAGGTGCAGGGCTCAGAGTCAGGTGCTAGGAAGGGTCTAGACTGTTGGAAGAGTTACAGGGTTGTGTGGACCAGCTTGCTTCCTGGATGCAAGAACACTAGACATGGATCCCCTTGGCCCCGGTCAGCTTGAGTTTCCCATAAGATCATGGAAGAAATGATCGCTCTAGGCAGGGACATGAGGAGAGCCAATTGCCTTATCTTGGTGTGCTGTCCACCCAAGACTCTCAGGATGGGCCCAGCTCTACAGAAACCCTGCCGGACTGAGAGTGGGAGGTGGGCAGACGGCAGGAGGGCAGCTCAGCTCCTGTCATCAAATAAGTACGAATGGAGCGGATCTCTGAAGAATTCTGAAATGGAAGTGCCTGCTATGTCTGTGGAACAGATAGATTTGAGTACTTGCTATATTGGCCTGATGGAAGTATTCCTTCAATTAAAACTGTAAAAATCCACGTGATTAAAGAGGAGGAGAGGCAGCCCATTCTCAATAATTTATAATCAGAGCAAAATCACTGGAAATTGTTTGTATTTCGTCTTAGCTCTTCTACTTCTCAAGCACAGGGACCTCATCCCCCTGCTGTGGCTTTGACTGGGTGAACACCCACAGCATCCTCTGTTGAACTTGGAAAGTGATACTTATTATTGACCTCTAACTTTCATTTCATTAATTATATGATATTGCTCACTCAAGGCTTTGTATGCTTTGTAAACCTCCGCTGCAAAAGAGGAAAACATCAACAACAAAAGGCAATGCCAGTAATAAAATGTTTCATTTTATTGTGTTTGGCTTTGCAAGAATTCATTAAGGTAGTCTCATCTGTGGTCTTTCTTTAAAGAAAAAACATCTTAGGTTTTACTGTGATCTTTTTCTCCACACAGTAGAACATTTGTTTATAAAATCTGGTTTTAAATCTAGAAATGTGAGTTTATTTTTTCCTGGCTATATTCTATCCTTTTCCGATTTTTCTGTATAGAAATACAATGTATAGGAACTCCTATTATTTAGTTCTCAGCTTGATATTTAGTGTGCAGGACACATAATGTAAAAGGACTACGCATTAATTTTAGGTGTCTCTTAAGAGGCCAAGAGATTTTTATGTGTGTTCAGATTGGCAAACCAAAGCATAATAATATCTGTTCTATATCTCTATCTAAGGATTTATGATTGATGAGAAAGTCAAAGAAAGAAAATCAACACTAGATGTTGTAGTCATACAAGAAGAGAAAGCAAAATGACTGTAAAAAAAAGAAGCAGCACTGCTTATGCTTTCTGACTTTTTTTCAGAAGTCACTCCCCAGCCACATCTCCAGAGGAGGAGTCTCTCATTCTGCTCATTTTCTTCACATCAAATGTTCTTCATTTTAGATTTTGTTTATAATTATCTGTTTGTAAAACTACATTCTTTATTATGCTTGTGTTCCTTACGAATGAGAAATTTGTCTTGATTTTTGTTCCTCTAAGACCCTAACTCACTCCTGGAATATTTTTTTCAGAGAATGTTTGATGAATTAATGAATGACCACATGGAATAGCTCAGATCTCGGATGCTGAAATTTGTATGTTATATACATTCCTACTGAATACATAAAAGATGATAGAAAGGTTACAGTTTTATATCTTCATCCCCAGTGGAGAGGCTTACAAGGGAGATTATTCAAGAGGCCAACTCAGAATATTTGAGGTTTCAAAATCCGTTTTAGCTTTCTCTTTTTGTAATTAAAATGTTGTTTGTAAGCCCCCAGTTAAAACTGTTACTCCTTTAATTTTTTTTTAATTCAACTTAAAAAAAAATACAAGCAAATATAAGCCATAGCACCAATTAGTTTTGGTCCATTTTGTGACCTTCAGCTATCTAAAATTTCGTAGAGACCTCTCATGTTAATGGTGGGCTTTCGTATAGCTTGTTGGTGTGCAGGTAAGAGAGAAGGCATGAAAACAACTGAGAATTTTCTTACTTGCCTTTCACAAAGCAAAAGGAGAATAGTGTTATAAAAACAAAGCAACTAAAACAGAAAGCATATGGGAAAGCCATCCAAAGGTGGAAATATGACAGTCCCTGAGGAGACATGCAAACACACAGCACAACATCAAAACCAAATTAGGGAAACACGTTTGGAAAGAATTGCTTCTTTTATCCAGGGTCGGTACCACCATCTGTGCCAAATGCTCAACTGCATAGGTGATTGACAACTGGAGCTGAAGAAACAAATCCCCCCAGTGATGGGCTGAGTCAGCCTTGTCATTGTCGCTGCCGCAGCAAGACAGTCGCTGCCAGACAAGGGTGGGTAGTTTGGGGCTCAGTGTCAGTCAGAACTGAATTCTGATCCCTGCCAGTCTGTGTATTTACCAGTGGATTCTATGAGAGAAGAGACTCCTGGGAGATTTCAAATTATAAAAGCCCCTGTTATGCATTAATTATCCCACCTTTTAATTTAGTCATTACTTTTTAGGATGGTCAGTGATTCCAGGTAGCAGGTAGTATCAGATTGGGATAAAAGCAACTTGATGAATTGGAAATGTTTTATAAATAATAGAATAAAAAATGAAACTGAAATTGGTAAATTTCTCTTTCTGTTTTCCTATTTTAGAGTTTCTAGAGTTATTTGTAACTAGTTATTTGTATTTCTAGAGTAATTTTCAAAATCAGGCCTCAGTACAGAAAAGTCTGTGTATAATTAAGCAGTAAATATTTTAATGGAAAATGAGACTCTGCAGCTACTCAAAAGGTAAATTGAATCCTAAGAACATCATTACAGAACTAATAAAAATTAGGATAAAAATGCTCTGTGAACAAACAGGAAATGTATTTTATTCATTGATTTGTTCCTTCAGCATACATTTACTAAAATCATACTCTGTTCCTTCAGAAGCTAGTGCCTTAGAAGAAAACAATACCCTTATCTTAAAGAGCTAAGCTTGAAACTAACTGAAATAAATAGAAATAAATGATGCACAGAGATTTCTGTAATAAGACACAGAGATACTCCTTTTCAAAACTGTTTCTTTACATTTCTTCAGGAAGGAGGATCTCCATGGGGTGGGGACAGTTAGGTGGTGAATAACCCATCCTTTCTTGCCAGGGATTTGGGATAATATTCGCCAAATATGAATATTATAAATATTCCAGAAAATGACCTCTGGAATTAGCAATGTGAATCTAAGAAAAATAATACAGGAAAATATTGTACAATCACAAAATCAACAATTATCATAAGGTCACTCCTCAAATTTATTACCGCACAAAGTCAAAATTTGCACCCTCTTCAAGGGTGACCCTAGTTATGTGCCCAAGATTATGTCTCCTCCATCCATCAAATGGAACTGACACCAAACACTTAGGATTGAAGCATGCTTGTTTTAGATAGTGGGATTGGCCTGGCTCAGAGGTTGGCAATATTTAATATGCATTATTAGTCTTTATCTTCCACTCTGATGACATTCCTGGGAGGAGAGGTTCCCAAACCTATTCCCTGATGTGGTCCTGGACAAGGTCTCCATCCCGTTATCCTTTCTCTTCTATGAGGCAGTAGCCTCTGCCTTTCCGCTCTTGGTGTTAAGGAGGCTCCCTGATCTGGTTGGGTGTTATTGTCATAGTGTTACATTCTGATGTCCTTTCAGAGAAGTGATTTGTAATCACAAGCTAAACACCGTGTCATTTGGAGAGTAAAGGAAGCCAGTGTTCTCTTGTGTTTTCTCTCGTGCTCCTTCTGTCCTGTTGTTCCTCCTATGGGGTCGGAGTCTGAGGGGTCACTATGGCTGCTTCTGTTCACTCATTACAGTACAAGTGTGGAAGACATCCACTCAATCCAGCGTAAAAAAGGGACATAGCAACAAATAGTTGCAGATTTTGAAAGCATATCCTCGGTGTTTTACTGGTATTTAAAAAACATTTAAAATTTTCATTTGAGTATTCGCATTTTGAATATTCAGTGTTCACCGTCTCCTTAGCATTTGGGGAGTGATTGATCCTGGGGAGCATCTCAGAGTGACAGCAGCAGGGGAAGAGCTCTGTCCCTCTTCTGAAGACGAAAAGATGAACATGAGGTGGCCTGGGGAGGGCCAGCATCATCTCCACCCCTCCTGCCTAGGAGGGGTCAGAGGTGGGTCTCTGTCTTCCACAGTTGATGTCTTCAGTGGATTAACGATTATGTTCATGTTTTTTGAAATAAGGACAAGAGAGAAAAATTTGCACAGTGTGAGACCCACCTTGTGTTAGCCAGAGGGGGTTGCTTTGATTTCTTCCCTAACATCAACTCATTTTTCCTTTCTTGCAAGAAACTAAGGACTTAAGAAAAGGCAAGGATGAAGACAAATTTATTAATGTATTGAATGAGTTCTATTTTCGTACACTGTGCTCTTTAGGTCTAGATACGGAGTGGAGAGGAATCTGGAAGAAAGCGCTTTTCATGAGAACGAACTCCTAAAAAGGCTCCTTCTACAATGACAGTAATAACGACGGCAAAAGCAGTGTGAAAGTGAGGGCCAGATTCCTTCTTTTTGATAGAATCAGGATCAGATTAGAAAAGTTAGGGCAGGAATGGAATTTGTATCCTATTATTGTTAACTCCCCTCCATCTGGTAGGCTTATTTGGCAAGTTGTTGGAAAATAAGGAAGCAAAGAAAAGACAGTTTCTGCACTGAGGAATTTTTGGTATGAACTTCAAAAGGAGTAAGGAGCATAGTGGTGATTTTGTGTCTTCCAAAATGTCAATGATAAACATTACCTGTGTGACTGATGTGAGAATCTTATATTCAAAGGAATGCCCTTGAAGATAAATGGAACATTGCAAATTGCTAAAACCTTCTTCTCATGTCAAATGGAGAATTGGCATCATTACTAGCAATTTTTACTCTTACCCCCAGGGAGATTATGGCATTTTAAAACTCTAGTTTGTCTTTGAATAATTGGTCATATAACTCCAAATAGAATTCAGAATGTAAGCTTTTCTGGGTTCAGGGGTTTTAAGACCTTTCAGCATCCCGAAAGAGGTAAAATAATCACTTTACATTAGATTTTGATAAATGAAGAATGTATCTTTTAGCCTCTAGGATAACTACTAAGAATTATAAACAAAATATATAAATTCAAAGATAATATATGGGGAGAATAAAATACAAATATAATAATTAATACAAAAGGAAAAAAGCGTAGGCTGTAAAACAGAAGAAGGTAGTAAATTGGAAGATTTAAAGACAGCTATAATAATAATCACAATAAATATAAGTGTAAATTGAATGCTCTAATAGTCATATTATAAATAAAGGATTAAAAAATATCAACTATGAACTAAAATAAATGTGGCATGTTAACCATAGATTTAGTGCCATTGAGAATTAGTTTAGAAGTACACCTGTTGTAAAAAAATCTTATACCAGGTTTATTTTTGATAGGGTTCAGAACAGTGACCCTAAACATGGCACCTTGGTGCATTGAATATTTTAGGCTAAAGGCATCTGAGAAACAGCAGGTGCAGGAAGGCTTGTATGACCTTGCCGTGAGGCGGTCCTGTAACCCTCACTTGAGGGGAGCCCTCCGTGCCCTGCAGGAACAGAGCATCCTTCCTGAAGAAGAGGGGACACAGAGAGGACCTGAATGAGAAGGCTCTCTAGGTTTCCCTGGTTTTCCACACTGGCTCACCTTTGGCCTGTCACGCCTTCCCGGGACTCCACTCTCCATCAAACCCGGCATAAACACGCTGAGGTTTAACAGCATTCCTTGTGACAGCTCCTGTGTCACAGAAAACTTTCATTAAATAAATTTGTAGGCTTTTATTAATCTGTCACTTGTCCCAGCGAGAACTTGGGAAAGTAGAGGAAAAAGATATGTTTCTTCTCAACATTTTCCAAACAAAAATTTACTTTTACTACAGTTACTTGTCTTTACAGCCATTATTGAATGAAATTATGAGGATGTAGAACTCATACTATCCCCACATTTTACAAGAAAAATCATGAGTTTGGGAGTTGGAGAGAGTGTGCTCAGCACAATTTTTGTCTCTTCATCCAGTGTCTGCTGGTCTCTACCTTTCTGTGCTGTATGGACACACACACACAAACACACACATACCCAAACACACACACACACACACACACACACACACTATATCACGTACTGGTGTGTATAAATTTTATCATCATAAATGTTTACTGTTTATTTTTGTCTTATCTAAAAATGTGCAGAACTGAGAAAAGCATCAACATTGGAATTAGAGAGATTTGAGTTTGAATCATTTTTCATTAAATGGGGTTGTGATATTAGGAGGCATGGATAAAGCTGAGGGCATGAAAATCAACTTGTTGATAAACTAAAATGTGTCAGGCACTGTAATTTGCAGTTTTTATATATTATTACAGTTAATCTTTACCACAACTCAGTAGAAATGTCGTTATGCCCATCTTCCAGATGAAGAGATTAATATGTGCAGGGGTTAAATAGTTTACTCTGCATCCAATAGATAGTAACTGTTAGATGCTAGATTTGAATTCAAAGCTGATTTAAAAGCCCATGTGCTTTTCTCCACAAAAGCATTTTTCAAAGTGTATTCAAACAATAGTCCCCAAAGGCATTCCAAAAAAAATGGAGGTGGAATGAGGGTTGATGTCAGACAAATACAAGAAAAAACAGGTTTTATACCTCCATCTTCCTGGTCCACAATGCATATTAGCACCGTGAAGACTCAAAGGTAGATTGCAGAAAGGCTAACCAGATTTCATGCAGGTGTGTTCCACATGGGGACCCTATTCTCAGGTGAGGTGAACAGATTCCATCAGGTAACACTCATATTTTCACAGAGCTGGCTCTTGAGCAAATTATTTGGATGAAATTGCTTAATTGGGACTTTAGAAATAATAAGTTATTTGTAGAGTTGTAATAAGTCATGAGCTAATGCAAATAATAAGAACTTTTCCTTTCAAGCAGCCAGTGATATGTTTATGTAGACTAACAACAGAACAGACAGTCTTTTCTTACTAGTCACAATAGCTAAAAATGTAAATGTTATCAGCCATTATTTGCCTGACACTGTTCCAGACATAGAAGATACAAAGTCAGGTCACACAAAGCCCTCCTCCTGGCCTTAAATAATTAAGAACATAGTAGGTTCATCAAATGCATGAAACAGAGGACAGCAGTAAACAAAGTCAAGCTGTGGAAGAGCCAGGAGGACCAGCACTGCTGGAAAACTAACCTGAAGTTCTTAGAACAAAGTTGACTCACTTGTTGTTCCAGGTGAAGAGTTCAGCCCCTGAGTTCTCTTTGCTATCAGATGAATTTAAAATTGTTTACGATCCAACCAAATGATGTGTTTTTTATCCACGTTAGGGAGCATTAGTCAAATAGTTTCTCGGG
The DNA here is from genome assembly GCF_003031525.2 of Neophocaena asiaeorientalis asiaeorientalis. Lineage (NCBI taxonomy): Eukaryota > Metazoa > Chordata > Mammalia > Artiodactyla > Phocoenidae > Neophocaena > Neophocaena asiaeorientalis. The sequence goes on along the minus strand of NW_020175446.1, from coordinate 667,352 downwards.
TGATCATGACTTTAAATGCTTAAACATTTACATATTGATAAAAATTGATGCTTTTAAAAGCTACTGTTTGGCAATTGATTGAACACAACTGGTTTATTTATTTTTAGTTAATGCAACTACAGTTGTGAATATAACATTTCACAAGGGACTTGACTCCTGACCTTGTCCATTCATGAGTGATTTTTAGCCAGAGCTCTAATTGCCTCATGCTACTTGGGGATTGAGATAGAGTAAAATTCAAAGACCTACTTGTCAAGCTTATGACAAGACAAAAGAGGACTAATTCCCCAAAGCATACTTAGATTTCAGGATTACCCACTTCAATATTCTAAAGGTACTTCTTCTGTGCCTTTCCCTTGTCTTTCTGATGATAAAATTGCTATAGTTACACTTCTCCTACAGATGCAAGGAGTCCTTTCAATAGTCTGTGCTGAAAAGAGCTGGGGGTTTTTTTTGTTTGTTTGTTTTTTTAAAGAAGATGTTGGGGGTAGGAGTTTATTAATTTATTTATTTTTGCTGTGTTGGGTCTTGATGCGAGGGCTTTCTCTAGTTGTGGCAAGCGGGGGCTACTCTTCATCGCAGTGCGCGGGCCTCTCACTATCGCGGCCTCTCTTGTTGCGGAGCACAGGCTCCAGACGCGCAGGCTCAGTAGTTGTGGCTCACGGGCCTAGTCGCTCCGCGGCACGTGGGATCCTCCCAGACCAGAGCTGGAACCCGTGTCCCCTGCATTAGCAGGCAGATTCTCAACCACTGTGCCACCAGGGAAGCCCGAAAAGAGCTGTTTTGGTTGAAAAGTCGTGAGCAAAGAGTTGGGAAACTTAAGTCACACCCCGGTTCTGCCTCAGAAAACATGCTGCCTTATGTGAACTAGCCAGTTAATCTCCATGGGTCTTAATCATCTTTACAATGAAGAAACTGGGTCAGATGAACTGAAATGTTCTTTCATTCTAAAACTGTTGACTCCAAAGGGGTTGAGCTCTTAATTCCTACATGACTATGTAGTTCTTAGTTTCAACCTCCTCCTCAACTTATTCAGAAAGACACATAAAATAATTCCTGAACTTTCAGTTCCAAGCCCAGCAGGTAAGGAGCTCTGACGTTCTTTCCCATCCTCACCACAACAAAAATGCTGAGCAGAGTGAAAGTCAACAACTCTCCTTAGATCCATCTGGTAATTGAGGTCAGAAAGCAAACTACTGTTACCCCCGCCAAAAAAAAAATGGAGAGACAGGCAGAAAGAGACAGTTATATCTCAAGGAAGAAGATGCCCGGGAACCAGACACAGGAGGAAGACAAATGGATGAATGTCCTTCCTCAGCTCTTATTTAAGACAGTCTCTTAGGAAACCCAAAGGCAGCAGAGGAGCAAAACAAGGACAGCAGAGGACATTTTAGCCTCTGACACCAACAGCTACAGCAAACAGTGAGCACAGCCTAACTCGTAGCCTTGTGGACAAACAGCTCATGATTAAGGTCTGACTCAGTTCCTTCACACAGTACATCATGTCCCGCTTTCAACAAGAAAAATACGAGGCCTACTAAAGGCAGAAAACACAGTCTGAAGAGACAGCAAGCATCAGAGCCAGACAACCACACTGATATAACAGAGATGTTGGAATTACCAGCCTGGGAATTTGAAACTATGATTAATACGCTAAAGACTATAATAGGGTCACAGGGAATATCGCCAGTATTTTATAATGACTGTAAATGGTGTATAATCTATAAAATATTGAACCACTATTTGTAACCCTGAAGCTAATATAATATTATAAACCAACTACACTTTAATTAAATAAGACTATAGTGGGAAGAATAGACAACATGCAGGAACAGATGGGCAATGTAAGCATAAAGCTAGAAACTCTAAGAAGGAATCTAAAGAATATGGTAGAAATTTTAAAAAAGAGCTAACAGAAGTAAAGACAGCCTCTGATGGGCTTACTGGTAGACTGGACGCAGCTGAGGAAGGAATCGTCTGTTGTAAAAATGAAATGCAAAGAGAATGAAAATGGTGGAACATAACATCTAAGGACTACTGGACAATTACAAAATGTAAAAGTGTGTAATGGGAATACCAAAAGGAGAAGAAAGAGAGAGAGGAACAGAAGAAATATTTTAAGCAATAATGACAGAATTTCCCCAAACTAACCAAATCACAGACCCTAGAGGTTCAGAATACACCAAGCATAATAAATACCAAAAAATCTCTACCTATGCATATCAAATTCAAACTTCATACAAACAGAAAAATTTTAAAGAAATCAAAGAGGAAATTTTTATTTATTCATAGAGGACTAAGAGTAAGAATTACACTGAACTCAGAAACCATGCAAGCAAGAAGAGAGCGGAGTGAAATATAGTGTTGAAATTTTTTAAAGAACATCTAAAACTTTATCAAGCAAAGTTGTCCTTCAAAACTTCAAAAAGTTATCCTTCAAAAAGGGGAAATAAAGACTTTGTCAGACAAAAATTGAGGGAATTTGTCACCAGTAGACCTGCTCAGCAAGAAATGCTAAAGACTTTCCTCAGAAAGAAGGGAAATGAAATAAGTCTGGAACTCAGATTTACATAAGAAAGGAAGAGTGTTAGAGAAGGAATAAATGAAGATAAATAGAATTTTTTTTCTTATTCGTAATTGATCTAACAGATGACAGTATGTTCAAAATAATAACAGTGGCATTGTATTTGAAGACTATAGCTTATGGGTTAGTGGAATGAATTACAGCAATGTTATAGGGAATGGGAGGGAAAATTTGGGAATACTCATAGAAGGTACTCACACTACCTGTGAAGCACTATACTGTCATTTGAAAGCGACCTTGGATTAGTTGTAAGTGTGCATTGCAAACTCAAGGACAAGCAGTAGAAGTTAGTATGCTAAGAGAGGAGAAGAAATGGAATCACACAAAATGCTAAATTAAAACCGAGGAAGATAGACAAAAGTGGAAAGAAAAAAAAATAAGGGCAATGAGTTGACAACAGTAACAAATACAATAGATATTAATCCAACTATATCATTAATCATTGTGTCAATGGAAATAATTGAAAGACAGAGACTGTCAGAGTAGACACAAAACAAGGGGTATGTTGTCTACAGGACACCCACTTTAAATGTAAAGACAGAGTAAAAGTAATGGGATGGAGAAAGGTATACCATGCTAAAGCTAATCAAAAGAAAGCTGGGGTGTCAATATTAATTTTGGAAAAAGTAACTTCTGAGCATGTGTTCTGAAAACTTCTGGGTAATGAACAATAAAGTATAAAGGTAAATATGGGGTCTTATAACAATTTTTGATAGTTCTGAATGTCTTACTTGGCTTTTTAACACGATATATTGATACTAAAGTAGATACCCTTGAGGAGACAACAGGTATTATTACGTAAAAAATACAAGTTAATGAAGATGATTGTGTTAAAAAAGTAAAGGGTTGGTTGGAGATAGATGCACCTTGCTAAAACACTAATCAAAAGAAAGCTGAAGTAGCTCCATCATTATAGCTTCATGGAAATGTCCTTACAGTGGAGAAGGAGAACTGTAATTGTCTTTTATATGCCACACCAAATGTGTATTAGAAATTATTTTCTTCTTTTAAATATTCTGTATGTCTTAATCTTTCATATTTTAGGTTTATGTATTTGAAATATCTTCTAATCTATTTTTCTCAGTTCATTAATTCATTTTAAGCTATAGATAATATACTTTTTATTCAATTTTCTTGTGTCTTTAACATTTAAAAATTTCTTTTTAAATATCAGTTCATTAATAAACTCTTTTCCAATGTTCATGCATTTAAATTCCCCTTTTATTTATGCACATATTTGAGACACACTTATTTTACTTTCTGATCTGAAAATTCCAACTAAAGTCTTCAGGGATTTTATTCTCCATCATGTTATTTCTGGTGATCCTGGCTCATGGTGGATTTTGCCCTTAAAAGTTCTTGAATTGTGTGTGGGGGGGGCGGGGGCTTGAGGAGAGAAGGAGAGAGGAAGAGAAAGAGAGAGAAAGAGAGTCAGGGAAAGGAAGAGACAGAGATCATATTCATGACTATCTCGAGGTTCCTATATTGAGGATATTTTCTTGCAGGGAGAATTTGTTTTCTTGGGATAGAATTTAATCTTGTACTTCATATTATCCACCACACCCAAGAATTAGCCACATATGGCCTTGTAACAACATTCTTATATAAAGGTTATTTTCCTAACATACTGTTTTACTTATCTATCCTTCGAGATCTCCCAACACTGTTCAAGAATTGGTGGGGGTGGGATGAACTGGGAGATTGGGATTGACATATATACACTAATATGTACAAAATAGATAACTAATAAGAACCTGCTGTATAAAAAAATAAATTAAAAAAATAATATCATTGATTAGAAAAAAAAAAAAGAATCTCCATTTCGGTTCCCCACCTTAAAGAGTTCTAAGACTGTAGCCCATTCTCCATGAGGCTGTCAGCCAGGATTCCAGGTTGCGGGCACCGATGTGCCCCTCAGCCAGATATTCAGTGCTGGCTTCTGCTCAAGACCACTCCCTCTTTGTTTGTCTTCCTTAGTGACATTCTTCTATTCTTTGTGAATTCATTTCCAAATCCTAATGGATTTTTGGTGGAATTTCATCAAGTACTCTAGGGAATTTTTTCATAGTCAAAATTATGAAAGTACAATTAATAAAACTATTTAGCCTCATTTCTAGCTACCAAAGGTTTAAACTCATGAAAAAGTATAGATTTAATAAAAATATTTTTCCTACAAAAATGCATTTTAGTAAATGGCATGTGATTGCCATTCAAAAAGTGTAAAACTTTAGGGATAGGTAAAAATTAGTTATCTTCCCAATTATGATTTATAATTCCAATGTAAACTTCACTTCAATGTAAACTTTGATCACTTCAAAAGAAGAACTTTTTATAGGGATGGAAGAATTGGTTGACTGATTACATAACTATGTGCATAAATATCTCTTAAGTACAATTTAAATATGGCTTCTGTTTTATCACACATTCCTATAGCCTGTGTATGTTATTTCTAGATCTTTAAGAAATTAGCAACAAATGCAGTGCTTGCACTCATTGTGAGGAAGTTTAAATATCTTCTTCTCTTTTAGATCATTCTAGATACATATATTTCCTTTAATTACATTTCAGATAACTTACTAGGACAAAGCATTGGAACTCTGGCAAGAAATATCCACATATTCTCCATGCATTTCCCTGCATTTGCTGTTGTAGGATTATTTCATAGGTTCTTCTGAGCCTTTTGAACAGCTATCAGTGGTGATCACTTCAAGTGGTGCTGATAGGCAGCCTGCTGTCTGTAGTCACAATAGCTTCCAACCTCTGAAGGCCAGCACCAAGCCCACCTTTGCCCAGGAGCCCCATCTGTGATCCCAACCACCGAAGCCTAAGCTTCTTAAACGGGGTACCCATGCCCTAGCTTTTTGTGGTACGCTAGAAAAAAAGCATGGGGACCTTTCTGGAGACTTCTTTTATGGGGAAAAAAATTGGTCTTTTAAGTAAATAACAGATATTAATGAATTATAGCAGTGACATCAAGAAAATAGCACTTCTGTTTACATCTCCAGACCTTCAAAGAATCAGAGCAATCAGTCTTACACTGTAGAGAGATTTCAAGGCAAATATTTCAGAGGCATTCATCTAAGCTATCAAGTCAATTATATTATTCTTGACTGAGAACTCCTTGAAATGTTTTTATACTATGAAAGTTTTATACTAAGAAAGTTTTAGATAAACTTTCTTCATTCCCCTGATCTTAGAAGTTTGAAACCAACTTACAGTGCTAAGCTTAGCCTCTTGAAAAGCAGCAAATAAGTTTTGCTTTTATAATTTTAATACATTTGGAGGTATTTGTTATAAGAGATACTGTTACATTCTGACTTAATATAGCATTGCTTCATAAAAATAAATGTTTACTTCTGTTAAGTAGGATGGTTTTGAGAGGTCAACATCAAAACTAAGTTTTGCAAACAGCTTTGACTTACTAAGGTTGGGAACGTATTAATTCTCAGTTCTTATTAGGAAACACAGTGTTTCTCATTATTAAAAGTTTAAACCCAGAGTCACAATTTTTCTATTATTGTTTGCTTTTAAGCTCAGATAGAAAGACATGTTTGATTTTTTTTTTCGAACATTCAGTTTCTCACTAGAATAAAAAGCTCTAGAAATTCAATATTTCTATTATACAGAAACTTTAGTTCAAAATTGTGGTTCTTTGTGACGTTTCTATTTCAAAACCTACTGAACCCCCCCCAAAAAAAAATATATATATATATACGCACACACACACACACACACATTTTAGGCCATGAAATCACAGAAAAAAAACTTTATATATTATAAATTTCTTACACCTCGACTTCACCAGTTTATTTAGCCTTTAACTTAACAGGCACATTTTGAATTCGTTATATATGTAGGACACTTTCAGGCATGAGTTTCCAAGGTAAGCGGTAGATGAATAAGTGCACCACTAGGCACAATGCTGAGATATGTGGCACAAGTGCCCAGTGCCCAGTGGATGGTGCAGAGGTCGCTATTGACTGAGATCAATGGACAAACCTCAGGAGAAGATTTATCTGCAATCTCTTTCTGGAAAAACAAGCAGTGTTTGTTAAGATGAAGGTGGGACAATGCATGCAGGACAGAGGCATGCATAAATAAAATAGATGAGAATGTAGAAAGTGTGAAAATTTTGATAATATGGAATTTAGCTTTTCCCTACAACTTATGTAACAGGAGTAGGAAATTGGCATTAATGGCACAAATCATGGTGGTCTGTGATGGCTGAGGTAAAGCTTTGCATATTATCAGTTAATAAATTGAAAACTATTAAAACATTGCATAATTATATAGAGGACCAAACAGTAGCAGTATGAATTGAATGATAGGTTTTTTGGTATGTTTTAAAAAAGTAAATGAAATATGAAAATATATTTCACCTTTGAAAAGAAATGCCAAATACAGTTCCTAAGTACGTCTTTATCAACTATCCCATTTTGTGTTCTTTCTTTTCATTTAAAAAAACCTATATATAGGGCTTCCCTGGTGGCGCAGTGGTTGAGAGTCCACCTGCCAATGCAGGGGACACAGGTTCGTGCCCCGGTCCGGGAAGATCCCACATGCCGCAGAGCGGTTGGGCCCGTGAGCCATGGCCGCTGAGCCTGCGCGTCCGGAGCCTGTGCTTCGCAACAGGAGAGGCCACAACAGTGAGAGGCCCGCATACCGAAAAAAAAAAAACCTATATATAGCAAGATATGGCACTTTTTAAACATTGGAATTTTTTCTGAATCTGTGAATCTTGAAAAAGTAATTTAAAATTTATTCTGCATTCTTTTATCACAAGGATCCCTGTGTTGCTCCTTTAAGGCACACTACCCCCTCTCCCACCTCTGCCCCATCCCTTATACTCTCATTTCTACAATATTTTCATTCCAATTATTTCATATGAATAGACTCAGAATATGTAATTTTGGGGGATTGACTTTTTATTTTTGCTCAGCATGGCTGCCTACAGATTCATCCATGTTGTCGTGTGTATCAGTGAAAAGTTACATACCCACAAAAACCTGTACACAAATGTGTATAGAAGTTTGTAATATCCCCAAAGTGGAAACAACTCAGAGATCTTTCAGCGGGTGAATGGGTGCATTATACCATGGAATACTACCCAACAGTAAAAAGGAAATGATTATTGATAAATTCTTTTATTTTTGTCTTTATATTGAAATGGGTTTGTTTTAGGCAGCAGATAGTTGTGTCTTAGTTTTTTTTAATCTGACAATCTCTGTGTTTTAATTGAAAAATGTATACTATTTACATTTACTGTGATTACTGGTATTGTAAGGCTATATTTATCTTCTTATTTATTATATTTATCCCATCCATCCCAAAATTTATTTTATTTGTCCCATCTGTTCTTTGGTCCTCTTTCCCCTTTTGCCTGCATTTTATTAAATTACTTACATGTTTTCTACACTTATATTTTGTGTCTTTTTGGCTTACTAGCTATAACACACCTCAGTATTTTAGCAGTTTCTTTATAAATGATTGTGTACATCTTTGGCTCATCACACTCTATGTTCAAGTAATTACACCACCTTACGTATAGGTAAAGAACCTGATAATAGTATACGCCTATCTCTCCCCTTCTGATCTTTGTGCTATTTTTTCATGCATTTTATTTTTAATATGTTATAAAGTCATGCTAATTGTTATTTGAACAGTTAATAATCTTAAAAGAAAATTTAAATAATAAAAAATGATTTTACATGTTTACCTATGTAGTTATCATTTTCATAGTTTTTCATTCCTTTATGTATATCCGTGTTTCCTCTAGTATCATTTTCCTTCTACATGGAAGGTGTCTTTCAACATTTCGAATTGTGTGCATCTGCTGACAATAAAATCATCCAACTTCGTATGTCTGAAAAGGCCTTTGGTCACACTTGCTTTACAAAGAAAATGCTGCTAAGAATAAAGTTTTGGTTGACAGAACCTTCCATTCAGGGCTTTAAAGATGTGTCTGCAGTGTCTTCTGACTGCATTGTTGTTGTTTCAGTAGAAAAATCTGCCACCCTTGTCTTTGTTGCTCTGTATGAAGTGCGTCTTTTTTCTCTGACTGCTCCTAAGAATTTCTCTATTATAAATTTTGAGTAAATTTATTAAAAGATGCCTTGGAATTCTTTTGAATGTTTTTGCTGCTTAATGCTTCTTGGATCTATAGGATTATAGCTTTCATCCAATTTAGAAAATTTGCAGCAATCATTTCTTCAAATATTTTTCTGCCCATAATATTTTAGGAGCAGAAAGGATTGTGTGTAGGTTTGACTGTTTGATGTTGTTCTACACCTCACTGGTTTTTCCAATCTTTTTTAAAAAATTAGTATTATTATTTTTTCTGTGTATTTAATTTTGGATAGTTTCTATGGCTTCAAGTTCACTAATCTCTTCTGCTCTGTCTAATCTGACATTAGTCTCATCCAGTATGTTTTTTATCTTGGACTTTGTATTTTTTATCTGTAGAAATTCAGGGTTTTTTTCTTTATTTCACATATCCCTTGTCTCTATTTTACCTTTTTAACATGTGCAGTAAAGTTATAATAACTTTTAATATACTTTTCTGTTATTTATAAAATCAGTCATTTCTGAGTCCATTCTTTTATTTTTTTATTCTTTAATATTTTTTTTGGCTGTGCCAGGCGGCGTGTGGGATCTTAGTTCCCCAACCAGGGATCAAACACGCCTCCTTGGCAGTGAAAGCATGGAGTCCTAACCACTGGACCACCAGGGAATTCCCTCTGAGTCCATTTTGATGAACTGATTTTGCTCCTTCTTATGGGTAATATTTTCTTGCTCTTTTGCACATCTGGACATCTTTGATTATGTGGTAGACATTATTATCTTTTGGGATCTAATATTTTTGTAAGACTATGACAGCTGTATTACCATTTATTTCATCTATGGTGTACTCTATAACTATCATTACATTTTAAAAATTATATATTTATGCATGGACCTTTGTTTTTGTTTTCTTATCTTTGACTCATTTTATTATTTTCTGATGTATCTCTTAGAATGTTTATTACAGATGCATTAAAATCTTTGTTCCTTTTTGTAATACCATTGCTGCTGACAAGATCTTAATCCTGTTGTTGCTTTGAAATACGTGTGCTCCTTGCCTGACCATTTATTTTGGTCTCTGAGGTCAGTTATCTTAAAGCAGCTGTTCTGGAGGCAGTGTGGGTGAGGGAAACCAGTAAGCTTCGTGCCCGGAAAGACATGGTATAGAAAATCGGGCACCAGAAAGTTACTCTGCTGAGGGAGTCAAGCTAGATGCACAAGAAGGAGCAATGTTAGAATGAGAACTAACTTAGATTGTAATGAATCAGATAGGGAGGGTGAAAGCAACCAGCAACCGTCAAGGAAGAAACTCCTTCAAACCAATCTGACTTCGTCTTTTCTTGGCTCATCATTCACTCAGGGCTTCTGAACTACTGTGAGTTTGCTCTTGAGTCTTCTGCATCAGGAGTCCACGTCTCATGCTGCAGATACAAGGCACTGGCTGAAAGGAAGCAAACTAGATCTCTCACAACCGCTTTCCTGTAAGCACCATCCCGCAGCTGCGTCTGGCCACTTCCTTCCCAACGCCAAAGTCACCCTCCAGCACAAGCACAATTCAAAGTGGGTCCCTTTAACTCACTGTTTTCTTGGTATTTTTCTTGGTATTTCCTCTAAGATTAATCGTGAGGGAAAAAATCCAGCAGTCGTAGTATAGTTGAACCTCTTGGCTCCTACTTGCTAACTTACCCACCAACCCTATCTATTGTGTGTATAACATTGCTGCTAAAACTAATCACCTAAACTCAGTGGCTTTAAACTCAGTGTTCATTTATTTTCGTGGATCTCCACGTAGGCTGAGGGTCAGCTTCTGATGTAGATGTTTCTGCTCATCTCAGCTGGTTCACTCGTGGATCTGTGGTTGGCCAGGTGTTGATGAAGTAGGCTGGATTTGGGTTGGGACAGGTTTGCTCCAGGATTCTGTTATCATCCCCTTGGGTCATCAAGCCAGCCCGAGCATGGTCTTGTCATGAGAATAAGAGAGTTGCAAGAGTGACAGTTGCAAGTGATCAAGTACTTTTCAAGACAGATTGTGTCACATCTGTTAACATTCCGTTGGCTAAAATAAGTAACTTGGTTGACCCTATAGATGAAGATTTATATATCTCCTCACCCACAGTGAGAGCACATTTGGTATGTTACATGCAAATGGTGTATATTCTGGAATACCTGGATCAATAACTCAACATCCTTCATTCATCAACTATTTCCTCAGGGTTCATATAGTGGAATTCAGGATTCTAAATATATTTCAATTATGTTCAATTTCTGTTGCTCCACACATTGCAAGAGAGTTCATGTTTTTATAGTTTTCTCTGATTAGCTTGATTTTCTCTTCTTCTGTCATCTTCAATCATTAAATTTACAATGTTGATCCTTTCTGAAAGGTCCAGAATGAGAAGCCAGAGATTAGAGTATCCTTAAAGATGATATGCTTTTCTACACCTACCACCTCCAATCAATCTTTTCTTAAAGAGTTTTATTATAATACAAATATTGGAAATTCCTAGCATATCTCTAGAAAACTAGTTGATTTAAGAACAAAAAAGAACTGATATGAGGATAGGTGTCTGAGATTCATTGTAGGAGTTGTGGACTAGACACTGAAACTTTGTGGCCAGTATTTAAATTCTGTACAGGTTTGTCACCTACAGTTTTACTTTCCCTTGATAGTATGTAAAGAGTTTTCTCTTTGTATTAATGGCCTATTTTGTTGGGTCAATCTAGAAAATAGAAAGAGTTTAAAAATGAAACAAACAAACAAGTTATAATATGACTCAGTCCATGCTATGCATGCAAAACTGATCAAAAGTACAGATTCTACCCTAAAGGCATTTGTTTAATCAGAAGAAAATTCAAGTTTACCATATTCCTAGGAATGAAGCTCAATTCATAACCAAAGCCTGTCTCTCTCATAGATCTCTGTCAACAGTCACAATCTCCCAATTCCAGAGTTCTTGCTTTTTTACCATGGGATATGGTCCCAGAGCTTTAAGGCTCCTGTTGCACGTTTTGATGGATGTATGAACTCATCCAAATGACAGTGCATTGTAAAGATGAACGTGCGTATGCTGGCAACTATGACAACTTGTTAGTTGTATTCAATTTTTTCTGTCCGTCACAGATGTATACAGGACCTAGGACGAGTGAAGTATTGCCAAATTTGTAAGTTATGAAGAGCTTCTAATTGAAATCCACCCTTTCTAACATATCAGAGTGAGCTGGACTCAGAAATGCTGAAGTGCCCTTGGCTAGAGATGTCTGCTGGCTATTTTCCTTGATGGCCCTTCGAGAGCTAGAGTTTCTTCCTGTTCTCCCAAACAATAGGTGAACAAAATGCAAAAGTAAATATTTGGGTGAAATTCATGCAACCCAGTCGTCCACAGCTCTCTTTTCATTCATGTAACTAAAGCAGGTAAGAGTGACCTGTACCAGTTATCTATAGCTGCGTAACAACCCACCCAAAACTTGGTGGCATAAAGCAAAACCAGGCATGTGTTTCCATGATCTCGCATGGTCCTGCAGGCTGCCTGGGCTCTGGGAGCTGGTTCTCACTTACGGTTTCCCATGCAGCTGTAATGAGTAAGTGGCTGGGCTGGAGTCACCTTGCAGTCCTCACTGGCTGTCAGCTGGCACCCAGCTGCAGATGCTGCCTGGAGCACCTCCGTGGCCTCACCTTGTGGTCTGGCCTTCCTCCCACCATGATCCCTGGGTTCTAACAGCAAGTGTCCCGAGAGAGTGCAGAAGCTACATGGCCTTTCCTCACCTGGCTCTGGACATCACACAGAGGCACTTCTATTATATTTCATTCTTCAGGGCAGTTAGAAAGCCCTCCCAGGTTCAAAGACAAGGCATGTAGACACCACCTGATGATGGGAGAAATGCCAAAGAATGCGCATATGTGATTAAAACCAACACATGACTATTTACCGTACTTAAATGTGGAGTGGGATTGGAGCACATTGGGATAAAAGAGAATTGATTCAGTTCTCTTGTGTAGCCCAAGGCATACATAATTTTCTCTTAAGGTTTTCTGACATTGATTTCAGCATTTGTTCCCTGATGGGATGCTAAACTGGAATGATCCCTCTGCCAGTTTTTATGCTGCTTTTATTCTCACTGCCTCACCTTCCATTAAATGCCCTAGGTAATTAACAGTGCCTACTTCTTGAGAATAATTGGCTGAGTAGGAAGGGATGTGAGGCCGACGTGCAATAAATGTTTTCTGAGTTCCATATTAAACACAGCATTAGTAATCCTCGTGTTATCACTTGATTGCCCCTGTGGTGAAATGATTAGGCAGTTATTTCCCTAAAACAGCATTTTAATGATAAAGATGAAAAGTATACAGTTTGCTTTAGTCATCGTTTTTTCCTCAAGGTTAATGCACTTGTCACATCATATTAAGCACTCATATTAACCATTAGAACACTTCAAAGTGTACACATAGATGTCTCTGTGCGACTAATAGAAAGGACAAATTAGAACGATTGTCACCGTTATTCTCACGTTTGTGAATAATAATAATAGGATGTGATAGATTTTTTTTAATTTGTAGGACAAATGGAACGATTTCTGTGATTCTGTGTGCTTCGTCTTTTAGGCATTTAATAGAGTCTGTGAGTGAATGGTTATAGCAATGACAGTAATGCTAGAATCAAACACTGGATTTCATGTTGTAGCATTTAAACCAAAAGATGTTTCCAGTTAAGGGTAATTGTTTTCTAGGAGAAAATAGCAATTCATTTTCAAATAGTTTTTTTCATTCCTGTAGTTAGACACTAAATATTATTTGACAGGAGTTTGGTTCAGTATAACATGACCTACCTGAGCCTTCCCCTCAATATTTGAGCTAAAAGACTCTTTCAGTTGGCCCTAATCTACTAGTTCTATATTCCCTATGGTTTGAACTGCAGGGCTGAAGCATGCTTTGGAAAATCTCTTGGGTCCTTGCTTAAAGGGAAAAATGATCCAGAACGTCTAAGTCCACTAGGACATGTCCTAATTCTCTACGACTGATAATCTAGGGGGATATCTTAGGTGGAGGCTGATCAAAAAGAATTTATGTGGGCAGCCAGATACCCTATGTTTACTACCCTGCTTACCATAAACAGAAAGAAAGATTTAAATTGGTATGAGGATTCCTAGAAGGATATGTGTTGTGAAATATAGAAGCACAAAAACGAAAAATCACCAAAACAGAAAACCTATCCTGTCCAATAAGGAGATCACCCCAATTTTATCAGTTTGCTAAAGTGAGGTTTCAGGTGAGGTTGGCAAATCTATGTCACATATTTTAAAGGCATATCTGCTAGAGTTTAAAGCTATATATGTGAACTCATTTCCTAGTAAACTGACTCACAGCGTTGTAATAGAGAATAGCTCAAGATAACAGACAAAATCGTAGACCTCGGGCTGATCCAGCCCGACCTGCGCATCCAGCATGCCTCCTCTTCCTGCTGGATCAGAGGCCTGCCACTAAATCTAAATATTTGACGTTTTGGAAGCGAAAACCTGTATATCACACCCAGTCCACGCTTACCCCCGATTCACCCCACTGCTCCCACGTGCTGAACCCACAGCTGCTTGCTCCACAGAGGACTTACAGACACAGACCATAATTTCATCTCCGAGCCCTGCTGGATTTTTGGTTTCTCTCTGGGTGAGGACCCTGCAAAGCCTTCATTGGTCTGGTAGCGATGACCCTTTAATTCTGGAGATCAAGCCCAGTTGTGTAAGACCCACAAAGGCTCCTACAAAACCACCTGAAATCACACCTAACTGCGCTATAGATGTGCCTCCCCGTGGGGCCGGAGGATGAAGGTAACACACCCTGAAGAGCCGTGGGGCTTAATGCCCCTTGGATGGAATTTTGACTTATATAGAAAACCAAAGAATCAGGCAGGAAAATTCCTCTACCTGTCTTCTCCAGATGGATGCTTATGACGAACCATGTTTGCATGCTTTTAAAGGAGACATCCCGTAATATCATGACCAGCTTTATTCCTCTGCTGACTTTTATCCCAAACTCTCACTTCCTGGGAATCCCCCCAAATGCATTAGCTTGTGTAACGTCCCCACAGCTTTATATTCTAGTGATCCTAACCTAAATTAACCTTCTACACCAAAAGAATATCAAAATCTTACATTTTATTTATATTTACCATCTATGGTACAGCCATAGAATTTTTCATCGAGATACCTCAAATCTATCTGGTCAGATGCCCTCAGAGGCTCTCACAACTGAGGACCTGCTGCATCCGTATCCAGGCGCCTGGGTCCGGGCTCCCTTCACTTCTGGACACAGGCCTCCTCCTGCAGAGGCTCTGCTGTGTTCAAGAGTAGAGGGTGGACTTCACTTGTGTGGGTCTCGAAGTTTTCACTTCCTGCCTACTTTTTTTTAGGTGCAACAATTGGACTATTTGTGTTGTGATCAGAAAGCTGTTTTTGCCATAAAAACTGAAGTAGGATAACAGGGGAAATGTTAATGATAAAGAATAAATAGGGAAAAACTCAAGGGCACTTCCTGAATGAAGTCCAAAATTAATCATAACACATTGTGACATCATCCTATTCTAATGACAGATTCTTGGCTTCTTTTTGTTTCATTAGAAGCATTAACATTTGCTTATGGAATCATGATGAGTGTTTGAAAGATGATTAGTCAGTTGATGGAAACTAACTGATAACTAAAAGTTTATATATTACCAAGTTTTGTTACTGTTTGGTTTATTTTTTATAAAGCATAGGAAATTAAATGTAACAGTTTACAAACACTTCAGCACTATACATACTGATTTTGTTTTGGTAAGTGAGATAGTTAAACAAAGGTCAGAGAGAACGATTCAGATTCAACTAGTTGACAATATATGACACACTATGCTGAGAATTTCCCCATTTTCATTCTAATTTAGTACTAAACACATCCCTTGTTATAGGTTTGAGGACAGTGATTTATGAAGAGGTCAGATAACTTAATCAGGGCCACCCAGCCATTGAGTCGTGGTGGAGAGGATAAGGTCTCTGTCCTTGTGTCGCTCTCAGAGTCTCAGTCATGTTCCACTGTATTAATTTGTGGTTTATGTGTTTGTTTTTTTTCAGAAGTGAAAATGATTGCTTTAAGAAAGTAAATGGAAAATACTATATAGACAGTAAACATTCTTTCTACAGGGGAGATCTTGTAGCCTGTTTCCCAGTACGAGGTTCTCTTCTATTCCAGGGGTAATGGGAAGATTGCACTTCCCAAGTTAGTTGTTTTACCCAATGAAATGCAAGCAGAAGCAACAGTTTTCATTTCCCTGCAGAAGCACTAAATTGGTAGCGCTCAGCTCTCAAACAACTCTTCCCTCGTTGGGCTGTTCTGAAAAGCACACGTTGATGCAGAGTTATCTGTCATATGACTGAAGTGGTCAGGAATACTGTAGCGAGCCAATATATAGTGGGGAGTTACCCTGAAGAGCTGCCTGGACTCATGGAAAGTATTGTGTGAGTGAAAAGCACATTTTTATTGGCTTATTCCACTATGATCTGCGCTGTTACAGCAATTTAACCTATGCTATACTTTCCAAGTTAGGCATCATAAATTACTTATGTTTGTTGTGCTAATCTCATTAGTACTTTCACTTCTTTATTAACAAACATTGATATTTAAACTGACCACCTTTGAAAGCTACTAAAAATGTTTAGTGAGTGATGAAGCACAATTAGTTTCTATCTCAGCAGTTATTTAATTGATGCAGTTAGACATTTTAAGGCATTTTTGCTGCTTTTATTTTGTTCGTATATAAACAAATGGCCCCACGAATTTTTCCTCATAGGTTTGACCTTATCATAGAAAAGTGTTTTATGAAAATATGATAATAAAAAATAAATAGAGATGTGAATTGCGTGGCAGACAAAGAAGAGAATAAATTAGTTGATTTGGGACATTGGAAAGTTCAAATCTCTCTAAATAATTTTCTGATTTTCCTCTGTGTTTTTAAATAGCATTATTAATGTATAATTTACATACCATAAAATCCACTCATTGTAGGTTTGCAGTTTAAAGATTTTTAGAAGATGTATAACTTGTACAACCATAACAGCAATCCAGTTAAGAACATTTCCATCACCCCACAAAAGTTTCCTTGTGCCCTTTTGCAGTCAATCGCAATTCCAACCCAAGTTCCAGACACACACTGATCTTCTTTCTGTCTCTATCATTTTGCTTTTTTAGAGACATCTTATAAGTAAAACCATACAGTATGTCATCTTTCTTTTACTTTGCACTATGTTTTTGAGGCTCTTCTGTGTTATAACATGTAGTAGTGTTCATTCATCTTATTGCTGAGTAATATTCCGTTGTAAGGATGTATCACAGCTTATCAATTCATCATTCGAGGTGTTTACAGTTACTGGTTTCTATAAATAAAGTTTTTCAAAACATTTTGGTGATGTCTTTTTGTGGAAATGTTTTCATTTTTCTTGGATACATACGTAGGACTGAAATGCTGGGTCATATTGGAAGCATATGTTTTATTGTTTAGAATCTTCCAAATGGTTTTATTAGTTTACATTCCCCATGACCAGTATAAGAGGTTTCCAGCTTCCTTACACTCATGTCAACACTTGTTATTTTCAATCTTTTGCATTAAAGCCATTCTAGTCAATGTCTAGCTGTGTCTTATGATTTTAGTTAGCATTTTCTTAATGACTAATGATGTCGACCATCTTCTCATATGATCAGGATAACCATTAGAACAACTCCTTTGGCTTCATATCTATAAGAGGCACACGCTTCAGATGTAAGGACACACATATGTGAAAGGAACTGTTGGAAAAAGATACTCCCTTAAAATGGTAGAAAAGAGAGAAGGGGAGACTATGCTTATATCAGACAAAATAGACATTAAGCCAAAAACTGTCAGAAGGACAAAGAAGGACACTCTATAATGATAAACGGGTCAACGGGTCAGTATGTTATGGGTATATATATGTGCCCAAAATAATTAAAGATGTGCGGTTTTTCTATATCAGTTCACCTTAATAAAGCTATTTAAAAAGAATACTATTGTGAATGACATTGTGTTATTTTAATTTTGTTTTCAGATTGTTCATTTTAGGATATAGGAATACAGTTGGCTTTTGTATACTAATCTATCCTCAGCCTTGCTAAACTCATTCAAGAGATCTTGTGTGTTATTTTCTAGATTCTGCATGATTTTCTATTTATAGAATATGTCATTTGTGAGATAAAAGGAGTTTAATTCCCTCTTTATAGTAGCTGTGCTTTAATGTCTTTTTCAGCCCTAATTTTACTGGTGAGAACTCCCATTCCAGAGTTAAATAGAGTGACATCTTTGCTTGGTGTTCAACCCTAGTGCAAAAGCATTCTGTCTGTCAATGTTAAGTACAAATTTTCCTCTAGCAGCAGGTAGGCCCTTGATTGTAAATGTCTAACTGCAAAGCAAGCACAGCACTTGGCCTCCGCACTCTGTTCTTCTGTTCTGGTGGGGCCTTGCCTCCACACAGACCACGCTGAGTGAAAGAAGGCCAGTTATGCCTTCATGAAGAACTGGGCAGGCACTGGGACGTGCCCCTGCTTATTTCTTTCTTCATCACATTTAAATCTCTATTGATCGATGATTAAGTAAATCGAATCAACTTAAACAACTTCCAAAATTATGTGCTTTTTCTAACCACCTGCATCAGACTCCACATTCTAGCCCAGTTCCCATGTCCTGCCAAAATGCAATCCTATAATCAGAACAGAAGAATAAAAACACTCCAAAATTTCCTTCATTAAACAAATACCAACCGTTAATCAAATGTCAAAGCACTGAGGATGTGTGTGTTTATATTGCCTTTCAAATCTGCGATAATAAATAACATATTTTGAGTAGGAGTAAGGCATAGGTAGATAATATTTTTAAAGTACTTCCTAATACAGAATACTTGTTTTAATTCTCTATTCCAAGAAAGAAAGAATGCCTCCACTTTCTGGTAGGACTCTGTCAGAGCCCCCATCAAGACACACAGGCTGTGCCGTGCTGGCTTCGTTGCCACCTGTGGACCTGAGCCTACAGTCTTCAGAATATGTTTGAGGGCATGCCCTGTAGTTAGCACAGTAGAAACAGAGTGTTGCAGATGGCTGCTTTGTTCTGTGGGTCTAAGACCATCCCCATTGGCTCCAACTTCATTTTCCTGGCTTTCTGCCCTATTCTCTCTCTCTTTTCCCCAGTTTTATTAAGATATAATTGACATATAACATTGTATACGTTTAGGTATACAGCATAATGATTTGATACATCAAACTAAAAAGCTTTTTAACAGCAAAAGAAACCATTAACAAAATGAAAACAGCATACAGAATGGCAGAACATGTTTGCAAGCCACACATGTGGTAAGGGGTTATATTAAAAATATATGAGGAACTCAAGAAACACAATAGAAAAAGACATAAGTAATCCAATTAGATACGGGCAAAGGACCTAAATAGACATTTTTTCCAAAGAAGATATCCAAATGGCCAACAGGTATACAAAAAGATGCTCAACATCACTAACCATCAGGGAAAAGCAAACCAAAGCTACCACACCTGTTAGAATGGCTGTTGTCAAAATGACAAAAAAATAACAAGTGTTGGTGAGGGTGTGGAGAAAAGGGAACCCTTGTGCACTGTTGGTGGGACTATAAATTGGTGCAAGCACTATGGAAAACACTAGGGAGTGTCCTCAAAAACTTAAAAATGGAACTATCATATGATCCAAAAGTTCCACTTTGGGGTATTTATCTGAATGAAACAAAATCACAGTCCTGAAGAGATAGTTGCAACCCCATGTTCATTGCAGCATTACTCACGGTAGCCATGACATGCAAACAACCTAAGTGTCCATTGACAGATGAGTGGATAAATTCTGCCTTATTCTCAGTAATTCCCGCCGATCATCTGAATCCCCTCCTCCTGGCGTTACCCATAGCTCTGTGCTCTACTGCCAAGACCAAGATACACTGCCTAAAATCTTTGTTCCTTTCCTTCACTAATTTTGTGAGCCATTTAAGCGTGATTCTTTCTCTGTACCTATATTATTTATAACGAATGTGCCTGCTCTTAAAGCTAAGGTATATTAACATTTTGAATATATTTTCGATGCCTAGTAAATTTACATGCATATTGAATGAAGTCTTACACTTATATGAAGATTAGAATTATATATGGACCCATCACCTTTTCATTGTAACGATCTAAGAAAATACTCCAAAATAGTAAATTGGCAGTAAGAAAGAATTTCAATATCATATCCATCACTTTGGCATAGTTCTGAAAAATGAATGTTCACTCTCGAGGTGTGAAAGGAATATGGAGATGAGGTGAGAAAAAGGAAACAAGTGTGTCACATGTTGTCTGAACTTGGAAGGCATTTTGATTAATGCAACACAGTTTGAAGAAGTAAAAGCCATTCAGCAAATACAGAGTAACCAACAAGAAACACTTCCATTTTCATGTGCTGCATTGGAGATAGACTTATTCACGTGGAAACCCAAGTGAGATAAAACATGCTTTTTCTCCAGAGGGATGAGCAGAAAGGGCTGCTTTGTAAATTCTCAGAGAGGAATTATTCTTTATGACCAGACCTCAGTGTGTTGCCTTGAATAAATTCTCGTGCTGAGTAAAATGTTTCTTTTGTTGTTGTTGTAGATAAATAAAGTAAAGGTGAAACCATTATTTTTTTTCTCATTGTGAGGATATTCAGCGTCTTGTGCAGTCTCGGGATATTCAGTATTTCCAACATGTTCTTGTACTGAATCCCAGTAACTAAGGCAGGTCAGAAACAATAAAATTCTCCCTTGCAGATGCTCTAAGAGAAGGAAAACTGATTCACTTACTGAAGAGGATACACAGCTTCCTCTCTGTGACATTCTCGAGATATGTTCTGCATCATTAACAGTATACCCTGAAGTGTTCTGAGCCATAGAAGAAATAGGACAGAAATAGGGCAAAGAAGAAGAGATAATGTAGAGGAGATAGCCACTGAACTTGTTTGCAACCTTTTCACGCGCACTCTGAAATATACTGCTTCTTGCATTTGCCCTGAGTGGCCTCCCGAATCAATCAATGACAGGAGCTCGTCTCTCGCGCGGGGATTCCTGGGGTAGTCCTGGGAGTGGAGGTTCCTGACATAGCCCTACAGACCGGAGCCAAGCCAGGTGAGAAGCTGAAATAGAACTCGGGCAGGAAGCCCAGACCAACAAAAACCTGTAACATCCACCGAGAGGGTGAACAAGAGCAGCAGAAGTGGGTACAACACAGTAGGATGTAAAACTGGGGCCGTTTCTTTACACTTTGTTCATGGGATTTCCTCACCGTTCTGCCAGCTTCTGTCTCCATCTATTGTTTTCTCCCAGCTGTCTTAGAGCAAACACCCTAAATATCAAAGAAACATCTGTAAGAAGTAAAATCCCCAGGAAGTTTACTCAAATTTGGCTTGCTAAAACTAGTCCACTCTGACAAGTTAGGAAAATCTGTGGAAATATCGCAAATTCCTCATGGGGGGAATCGTTGTATAGTGGAGGTGGGTGTGCTGTGGAACCACAGAGACCAAGGCTTCATGGGAAGCATGGCCCTTAACAGCTGTGTGGAATGTCGCCTCAGGTCATTGAATCTGCTTATTCATCTTTACATAACTTAACACCGCACCCCCAGCAGGTTAGTTACAGGGATTAATGCACATAAAGCATACGTGTGCAGGGGGTGCTCACGTGATAGTAGTTCTCACACACACATCCACTCCCTGGCTTTTTCCTGTTAGTTTGGAGAGTACAACATCAGAAATGCATTAGAACGGGCATTTCAGGAATGGCCTTAGATAGGTTTGTCCAGCTTTGGGAAGTACATCAGATCCAATGATTGGCATTTTTCAGTGAGTAAGTGCTTGGATAAGTATGAGGGGATATACTTATCATGAGTAGAGATCTTCAAGCATCCTGTGAAGTGGAAGCTGGGAAAATTACTGGGAAAATTTCAACAGAGATCAAGTGTATAGTTGGGGGTATGACTTTGGATATATTGAACCAGATAAGCTCAAAATTCCACTTCACTGTTCATCCTATTGTCTCTTTGTTTCTTTAACACGGTGAAATACATTAATATAAACATGTGTAAGTGTATGTATATGTATGTCTTTGAATATGTATGTGTATGTGTATAGCTGCAGGTAAAATTATAGGCATAGGTCTACATAAGTGTGTAAAAGTGTACACACGTGTATGTGTGTATACATATGTGTGTGAGCCTTAGTATGTGAAAAGAGCCAGAATATGGAAGTAGCCCTGCCTAAATGTAACTCTGCTCATGACTTACCTTGAATAAATCATTTAACATCATCTGGTTCTTCTGGCAAGTGGGGAAAATAACATCTGTCCTATTATCACAAAGAAGACAGCAATGTATAAGTAAGAACACTTCCACAGCCATCACCTCTTTTAATCATAGCAGCTGTGACAATCCGGATATGATAAATGTAAAAAATATTTTTAAACTTTAATGCAATATAAAAATATTATTATATCTAGAAAAAAGCATTTGGTTTTAATGTTTGAACTATGACCAGTATGCTTATTATTTTCCTAAAATAAGAATGGCAGGTGAAAACAGAAAATTATGATGTCTAGTAACCAGTGAAGATTTTCTACCTACCGCTAAATACGTTAATTAACCATGTGCCAACTGTTATCAGCTGTAGAATTACCAAGTAAAAATCTGAGGACCTGACAAGGAATGTGTGCGTGCATGCATGCGTGTGTGTGTGTGTATGTGTACATCCCTGTGTGTTTATTTACTCACATTGGCTTTCATACTCTTTCAACCCACACAAAATAATCTATTGTTATTCAGAACAAACCTGCCTTCTTGTTTGGCAAGATTGCTTCTCTAAATGTGAAACATTAATTTTATATTACATTTTCTGTTCTTGTAATGGGGCATTTTGTCCCTATGAATTAACATTGTTTTCACTCTTTTCATGAGAGACAAGTTTTTCTCCTTCAAATATGGATACAGTATAACTCTTGTTACTGAAATTTCTTTCCTGAGAAAACCATATTATAATACTTTAAGCTCCATATAAACTACAAATTTGGTCTGCCTTCACTTTAGTATATGTTTTGTAATTATTCAGGTTCTTTAATCTTATCAAATATTTCTAAAATACTGATATTAAAGCACTTCAATTCTAGAGAAGAGGTTCCTGATTCTGTCTGAGTATCAGAATTATCTGGGAACCTTTAAAAAAATTTTGCAATCTGCATTCCACCATAGACAAAAGAAGTCAGAATCTCTGAAATGTGGGATGTGGGAACCTGTTATCAATATTCTATTAAGATCCATGAGTGAATTCACATATGCAGCAAAGACTGAAAATAGCTATTCCAGAGTGATATTAATGTAACAGATTTATCACAAGACCCTCACCTGAGCCAGACTCAGTGAGCACTGATGGTAAAGATGGATGAATGGGTCACAGGCTGTGCCATTGTCTGGACCCCATCCTTAAGCACTGTTGGCTCTTGTGTCTTGTACCCCTCAGGCTGCATGCTTCATCAGCACCAAGACTGCTCACTTTATTACAGACAATTCACGACTAAATATTCTCTACAGTTCTTCTGACTGTAGCAAGGCTTTCCCAGTACTGTCAACTAGACTCCATGACATACGCGGACAAATTCCAAAACAACTCTCGGGCGGGCTGGTGGGTGGTGTTAGGAGATGAGGACTCTGGGATCCATGGTGATGCCGCCCATCACGGTTACACAGAACCGCACTGTGGGCTCTCCTCGTGAGCGTGCTGATGAAGTTTGAGGAATCTTTCTCTCTGCTTATCATAGCTTCCTTTTTAAATCTTCTTATCAGCGCAGATTTTTTTTTAAAAAATTTCGGAACTAAGTGCCTTTGTTTCACCCCTTTAATCCATTTGTTTCTCCTTTTGTGAGAAACATTCAACTTCCTAAGTCTGTGGGTCTTAACCAGCAAGCATGTTAGAGTCACCTCAGAACTGATTCAAATGAAAATACCAGATTCTGTTTCTGGGGATTCTGATTTAAAACTCTGTGGGTGGAGCACAGATATAGATTAATACTTTTAAAAGATACCTTGGTAGGTCAGTTTTGCATTCCTATATAATATATATATATTTTTTGCCACAAATGTACTTCCGGAGTAAAGACCCAAAGCATGCATCTTTCAAGAGTAAAGCCAGAAAATCCATTTTCATATGCATCACACTGGTGTATAAGACACATCCCAATTTTATTAAAACAACATATTGGACATAAGCCTAATTTTTTTAAAAAGAGAATTAGGTATTTTTTATACCTGTGGATATGTGGTTTACTACATATTGGGGTAAAATAAGCAATTATGACTTCTGGGTGAAATAATTTTCCAAAAAGTCTAAATGAAAACCAAGCTCACTTAGCTGAAAAAATGTGTGTGTGTGTGAATATATATACAAAAATATATAACTACTTTATTATGTATTATATACATTTTATATTTTAATGGTAAATCAGTGACTTAAAGCAAATGTACTCATAAAGTTCAAAATGACACTCAGTTGGAGCAAATACTGGTACTTTATTTCAGAATTTATTGGTAATAAAAATTAACTCTCCAAGTCAATCAAGTCCAGGAAGTACAGAGAGTCCCATACAGGAAAAATCCAAGGAGAAACATGCCAAGACACATATTAATCAAACTATCAAAAATTAAATATAAAGAAATGATATGGGGATGTGTGTGTATGTATAGCTGATTCACTTTGTTGTACAGCTGAAACTAACACACCATTATAAAGCAATTATACTCCAATAAAGATGTTGAAATAAATTAATTAATTAAATTAAATATGGATCAAAAAATACTTACAGGTTTGGGACTTTGAAATGGTAAATATTTGTGATGTGTGGAAAAGCATGATACATAGCTGTATGATCTTAATTACATAAAAATGGATGCTTAATTGTGTAAATACACAAATGAGACCTAGAAGGACAAGTCAAACATAAACTGCTTGTGATTATGGACAACTTTGCTTTTTGCTTCTTGTGTTTTTTGGTCTCCTACTATGCAAATGTTAACTTTGAAGAAATGTTATTTTTAAAACCTTAAAAATTCAGTGTTTGCATATTTGATATATAAATAGCAATAAAAACGGGGAAAACAAATGGATTCCAAAGAATTTGGTATTTTAATAAATATTATAGTTAATATGAAACAAAACGACAAAGTTTTATAAATGTCTTAAAGAAATGGCAGTGTATTCTTCATTTTCACAGCCTGGGTTTCCAAGTCAATCATAACCCATCCCCAGATCCTGAGATCTTAAAATCCGTGGTAGGACAGAGCTAGTACTTTCCATCACAGTGTTTCAATGAATGATGAGCCGCCATTCACGAAACTTTCATCTCCTGCAAATAATAAACAGTCCTGTCACAGTTTAGCGTCCCAGAGGCAGATTCTGAGGCAGAGGTTAGCAAGCTGGCCTCGATAATCCTGTAGGTAGACGATTGGCAAAGTCATCCAGCAAGGAGGCAGGTTAGCCTTCTGGAATCACATACCAGGTTGTATTCAGTTGTCCAGGCCCTTCCTAACAAACTCGGTCCCATCATGCATTTACCTGGGGTTTCAAACTAATATATTTAATAGCACAAAGGTTTAGCCGGCAAAGAGTTTATGAACTTACAAATTCCTTCCTCCCTCATTCAACCAGTAACTTAGATGGTACAAGCATAATCTTTCTTTGGCAATTCTTTCTTCAGTATACCTTTATTTTAAAAGCTTAAAAAATATGACAGTCTTTTGCATTAAGATAACTCTATGGTGTTTTCTCTTGTCCATTTCTTTCACCTTTGGAATCTGCCATTATTTTGGTGGGACATTTAATGCTGTCATGGTTCATCCAAATTGTTATTAGTAACATTTGAAAATCAGTTTGTTTCCTGGAATAAAGTGTGCACCTGTGAACTTTGATAAGCAAATCAAAGCAGGTTGAACTGGCATAGTTTGTGCTATTCTTACTCGTATATATGCTATCATATTTACCATCCTAAGTCTCTAGACCATTGGTTGATACTGTTCCTCTAATACTATGAGTATCTTGCTTCCTTTATCAGGCTGATTGTAGATCCTGAATATCCTACCTTTATTTTCACAATAAAGATCATCATAGTGATAGTTCTGTCACATCAAATAACTTTCTTTTTTATTGAGGTGTAATTAATTTATAATGTGGTAGTTTCTAGTGTATAGCAAAGGGATTCAGTTATACATATATATATTCTTTTTCAGATTATTTTTCATTATAGGTTATTATAAGATACTGAGTATAGAAAGAGAAAAACAAATACCATATGCTAACACATATATATGGAAGCTAAAAAAAAAAGTGGTTCTGAAGAACCTAGGGGCAGGACAGGAATAAAGACGCAGATGTAGAGAATGGACTTAAGAACACAGGAAAGGGGAAGGGTAAGCTGGGATGAAATGAGAGAGTAGTATGGACATATGTATACTACCAAAGGTAAAATAGATAGCTAGTGGGAAGCAGCCGCATAGCACAGGGAGATCAGCTCGTGCTTTTCGACCACCTAGAGGGGTGGGATAGGGAGGGTGGGAGGGAGAAGACGCAAGAGGGAGGGGATATGGGGATATATGTATATGTATAGCTGATTCACTTTGTTATAAAGCAGAAACTAACACACCATTGTAAAGCAATTATACTCCAATAAAGATGTAAAAAAAAAAAAGATACTGAGTATAGTTCCCTGTGCTATACAGTGGGGCCTGGTTGTTTACCTATTTTATATATAGTGGTGTGTATCTGTTAATCCCAAACTCCTGATTTATCCCTCGCCCCCATCCCCTTTGGTAACCGTAAGTTTGTTTTCTGTGTTTGTGAGTCTATTTCTATGTTGTAAATAAGTTCATCTATATCATTTTTTTAGATTCCACAAATAAGTGATATCACGTGATATTTGTCTTTCTCTGTCTGACTTCACTTAATATGATAATTTCTAGGTCTATCCATGTTGCTGCAAATGGCATTATTTCATTCTTTTTATGGCTGGGTAATATTCCATTGTATATATGTACCACAGCTTCCAACCACTTAGGTTGATTCCATGTCCTGGCTGTTGTAAATAGTGCTGCAGTGAACGTTGGAGTTCATGTGTCTTTTCAGATTAGAGTTTTGGCTGGATATGTGTCCAGGAGTGGGATTGCTGGATCATAAGGTAGCTCTATTCAGTTGCTCATCTTGTACTTGGCTGGGTTTTGTTTGTTTGGAAGGAGGCAAAATACTGCTCTATCGCCTGATTTCTAGCTTCTTTCCTGAAATCTATCATATTAAACTTGAATCTAATATTATGTAAATGACTCCCTTGCCATGGGTTATCGGTTAGACCAGTGATACATTTAAGTTTAAAACGCAAATGAAGTAATATACGCTCCATTTCAAATCAGTTGTGTGGCTTGTTCATTCGAATCTTGTTAAAAATAAAGCAGTGCTTGAAATGCAACTTTTCCATGATGTTTGGTGATCAGATGTCCAGGTGGCCCATCAGGTCAAGGCAATCCGAAGGTCACAAGGAAGCGTCGTTCAGTTACTGTGACAGCACAGGGAAGCGGTGGAGAAAAGCAGCGTGCCAACTGCCCATTTTACCCACAGGATGAAACGAGGCGAGGGGCAGGTGAATCAGGTCAGACCGGGGTCACGTCCCTGCCCAGGGGCCCTGAACAAACGAGTCGTGCCTTGTTATGGCCCCAGGACCCCGAGGGAGTGGAGAAGGGGGAGTGCTAGGGCTGGAAAGCAGTCAGATCAGAGCCCAGTGCCTTGGTCAAGGCCACTGGAGACCTGGGCCCAGACAGGTTGGGAAGGCAGAGGTGCTGTGAGCGTGGTCCCCCAAGGGCCCAGAGTCCTTGGCTTGTAGCCCCCCAGAGCCGGAAAGACCCTCTGCACCAAGTCTGGAGGGGCCGTGCCGCTTCCACCACGCAGCCCTCCAGGCAGAGCCGTGCAGGTGCCTGTGCTCGGCCTGAGGGATCGTACCTGGGATTTTGACCTGTAGCCGTGTCCTCGGGTGTGGTCACAGGGCTCCACTCCTGAAGGATGTCACCGGGAACTCATACATCTGTCACCGTCAGCACTTGGACTCTTACCACTACCATGGGCGTTTTGAATTCAGCATCATTTGTGTGATCATTTTAATTTGAAAAAAGAAATGTTGGTTGTGCTGGTAACCATTACTTCAGTTCTAATTGTGCTGCAATAAAATGCGCCCCAGAAAGCATGGAAGTAAACCTATCGCCTGACACAGGCTCAGATTTAATATAAATGGTGCACGAGAATAGGACTCTCCCAGGGATTATGTCCCCTTTGGGTGAAATCCTCTTTTCGCTTTGCCATCATATCCAATTCCCTGCTGCCTTCATACTTCCTTTTCTGTTTCCAGTCAGGAGCTTCTGCTAAATGTTCAAAGAATTTTAGGGAAACCACTCTTATCAAACTTTTACTTGCAAAGTTGGAATATTCAATTTGATAAACATCGTTTGGGTATCCCCTGGGTGACAGGCATTGCCTGGTACAAAGCACACCTTGGTGGCCCAGAGCCTTGCTTCCTGGGGGGCCCTGACAGAGACTGAATGGCTCAAGGCGGGGTCCCAGGTGACTCAGCAAACTGAGCTGCCTGCTGTGACCCGGGGCCCCCCTCCGTCATGCCATCTACACCACTTCTCCAGACGTGTGTCCTAATGTTCTCTGCAGTGGCTCCACTGCTTAGCCCACTGCAGTGACCACAGAGGTGTATATGCAATATGATACTGGGCCGCAGGGCATCTTAGAAGGACAGGCAAGTTGCAAGGACAAGAGGCTTGTACTACATGTTCCTTTTTCCTGCAAATAACATCTGTGGCATGAATAAAGTGACTTGGGACTTTGCCTTCCGTTTTGGGAAGATAGTGAGCATGACTTTGCTGATGTCCAGGAGTGTTGCCCTAGGTTGGGTTGAAGGCTTTAGGGTTACCTACAGAAATACAGCAACGGGCAGAAGTGTTTGCAGGGAGACTGAGTTGACTGGTGCCCAGGGGAGGTGGGCTTCCACTGTAACCAAACACCACCCCCGACCCCTTCCCCCTGCCTCTCTGCATTTGGTGGAAAAGCCTATTAGGAGGTGAATATTGTCATGTTTCTACACAGTTAGAGCTTTCTGGGAGCATAACACTATGACGGTTTCACCTTTTCCAGACCAGGTCCAGGATTCAGAATTTCTAGTCCCTCCTACACCCCCCTCACCTCCTCCCAAATATTTGCACACAGTCCCACTTCGCCACTTCTGATCCCGTTAGTAGGCTGGATCTGGAACTAGGCAGAGTGTGCTGGAAATCCAGGTTCCAAGATTTGAACGTAACACAAAGTAAGCACTTGGTAACTTTAGATTATTTTAGACTGAAAGTAACACATAAGAAATGCAGATAAAACACAAGTCCAAGCTGAAGAAAAGGAAAGGAGATCTCTGTTGGGGGAGGGCAGACTGAGCCTGAGATTCCAGAGGCAACTGGAGGAAATGGGCAGACGTGGACGCCCTCTTGTACTGACTGAGCTTCTGAGGCGCTTCTTCAGGGAGAACCGAGGCCAAGGTCTTCCAAAGTGAGTCGCCCAAGGCTCGTGTCAAAAGCACAAACCCAGAGGCTCCTGCAGAGAGCAACCTGCAGGCCCCAGATGTGCCGGTTTCAGCTTCAGGCAGAGCAGTCAAGCCCCTGGGGGCTGCAGCGGGGCCTCCCTCCATTCTATCCTCTAGGTCAGGCGAGGCCACACTGGATTCCCAGCCACTGGCTGGATGTGAGCTCAGAACTGGGATCTCCCTATCCACCAGTTAGATCCCAGTTCTACCTATTTCCACATCTGCCTTTTAAGTAAATCTAAAAGAACTGTACAGTATTTGACCACAATGAACGGATGTGACCCCCAAGCATGGCAGAAGGTGGTGTGGTTTAGTAGACTCTGGAGTCCCGCAGACCTCAATTGGAATCGTCGTTCTGTGGCACCATATTCTCTCCAAGCCTCGGGTTCTTCCTATTTAAAAAGTGGAGCGTTGACACTCCACTTTTATTCAGGTTTGTGGCAGGAATTTATTGTTTATACCAGACACATGCAGATTTGCAACTGTATCTAAACACATACAAAGACATCTAATGCAGCTACTTTTTAATTAAATAAATGCAAAATATTAAAACAAATAATCACTAACCTAATTTAATACTTCTATTTTGGGCACCTTGTAAATAATATATATGGATAAAATGGACAGAGTGCTAATCTGTATAGTGTCAAATAACTATTCCATGTCATCCTCCTTTAAGGATTGTTCCATATCTTTTTAAAGCTCCCTTCCTATGTAATAATGTACATTTTCAAACTTGTCTTTACATTAGAAAATTACTTAGGGTGTTGGTAACACAAATCAAATGCAAAATACTTTCAAATAAAAATATTTGAAGTCAAATATTGTTTTGATTTTCTGCTTTCTCCTGGAAACTACATTTTGTTGCCAAATGTTTTTCCTAATCAATTCTTGTTCTTAATGTATGTTTTCTAACAGCATAAGTTATGATGTATCTACAGTTGATAGTTTAAAATGTTTTCCTATCTTCTTTACCTTGAATGTTTTTGTTTTTGTTTTTTTGTGGTACGTGGGCCTCTCCCGTTGCGGAGCACAGGCTCCGGACGCGCAGGCTCAGCGGCCATGGCTCACGGGCCCAGCCGCTCCGCGGCATGTGGGATCTTCCCGGACCGGGGCACGAACCCGTGCCCCCTGCATCGGCAGGCGGACTCTCAACCACTGCGCCACCAGGGAAGCCCCAAGAGTATAATTTTAAGAGTGTGTGACACGATGAAAGGACCAGAAGACAAAATCCCCTGTTCTGAGGAAAAAGGAGCATCTGGGAAGGTGGAAGAAGCCCGGAGTGCTGGACATCGTGGCGCCCTGGAGTGCCCCCTCTCAGAAGAGCAGAGGAATGGTCAGCCTCGGTGCAGTCGGGACTTCCGTTAATTGGGACAATCACTGAGATAACGACTGAGAAATGCTTACTAGATCTATAAATGAGGAAGTCATTTGTGACCTTGTTGAGAAAGAGAACTGGACTGTTGGGGTAGAAACTAAAGACATGGACGGGCGATGGCGGCAGGTGCTCAGACCTCTGCTTGCAGCAGCTCACCTGTGAAGAGGAGGAAAGAGAAGCATTGAGGAGAGACCAGCGTGGTCCATGCAGGCTGCGATAACTAATTACTGCAGATCTAGCAGCTTACAACCACAGAAGTGTATTCCTCGCAGTTCTGGATGCTGGAAAGTCCCAGATCAAGTCCTCAGCCTGGCACTGCTCTGGCGAGGTCCCTCTCCCTGTGCGAAGTGAGGTTGAAGACAAGGAATATTTTTGTGGCTCCCACACAGAAAGGTTGGCTAAGAAGGCCTAAATGACCAGGTGCAGGCTAATTTGAAAGTAGCATCTTCATTGATTCCTTGAGAGTTAAAATTTATCAGGGAAGGAACATGGTAAGTGGCTAGGCATACTAGTAAGGGAGTGGCCGATGTGATGAATAATGGAATATATGCTAGACAGAGAAATCAGGGAAGTAAGCAAGCAAATCCACTGTAGATTCCCTAGGGAAGAACTGTGAAAGTCGTAGAATTAGAGAAAATTTTGGTAGAATTTGAGGATGGTTTTTCGTGTTTTTTTTTTTCCAAAAGGGGAACAATTACAGAGCTTATAGAATGGAGATTGTTTCTATTTGGAAATACTCTTAATCCCAGGCAAAAAGAACCACTGCCTTGGACCTCGGGTTGTACAGGCCACCATGTATAAGAACTCCAGCACTTACCCCAACACACAAGTGCTTTACAGACCCCATGGACCTTCTGTCATTTAGTCTGTTTCTTGGTTCTATCCCACTGCCTCCAGGAATCATGGAACTAGGAAACAGCCAGTCTCATGGCCAGCACTCTTCAGGCCCCAAAGAAATGCTTCTCCCATCATTTTCCCTGTGTCTTTGAAACAAAAGATTATATTGTCCAAGTGCTGTGCAGGTGTGTGGATTCTCCTGGAACATTGACTGAGGTGGACATTGGGTATGGGAGTGATGTGAGCAGCAGGAACGTTCAAGTGAAAGAAAGGCAATTTAATTAAGGCAAATTGTTCCTTTCAGAGAGCGCGAATGCAACATATAATCACATAACAAGCGCCATTCCCTGATCATCTTGCTGAGCGTTTGTTATCTCTGCATTTTTTATTCCAGTGTGTGCTCACAGACATAATCATGAATTAGTGTGTATTCTCATTTAGTTGCACATAGAGGATGCATAATGTTTTGCAGTACTAAATATCTCATGTTATTCTTAACTTTGTATGAATAAAGGTCCAGAAAGAATGGAAATGAAGCATGATACCAGTTCTTTATGTTGGCAACTAGATGAACATTGAATGATAGAATTAAGAATACTTTTTAATAGAATTTCCTCGTGGTCCAGTGGTTAGGACTCAACACTTTCACTGCCATGGACCTGGGTTCGATCCCTGGTCGGGGAACTAAGATCCTACAAGCGGCGTGGCACAGCCAAAAAAAAAAACTTTTAAAAAATATTAATGAAACATTATTACATATATTACATGTATATGCAACATTTTATTACATCTTCTGATAGTGAGATGTAATAAAGCCATCTTTTGTCTTGGCAAACTCACTATTTTGAATGGCTGGACCGTCTAGTATTAAGAAGATCTTACCTACATGTGAGGTCAAAATATCTTTCTCCTGGCCTATTCTCTCCTTCAGGGACTGGTGCAGCCTTTCCAGCACAATCTCCTATTATTACTCTCCATATACTCTCTAGTTTCACCATGTACCTTGCATTCTCTTTACGATAGATTGGTGATAGATACAGAGATATACACTCTTTTATGCTCCATGCCTTTGCTCATTACTTTCTCTGCTCCCCATCTTCTATATCTAGAAACTGCCTGTCCTTCAAGTCCAAAGGTCCTCTATTCTCTGTTGCTGTCACAGCCTGACATTCATCCCACCCTGATCCTACTAATCAATCCTCCCTCTTTGTGGCAACCGTATTCATTTACATGTAACCTCATAAATCCTTATCACACTGCCTGTTTTGGACTGAAACTTTGTTTCCCTCAAAATTCATATGTTGAAATTCTAAACCCTAAGCTGTTGGTGTCAGAAGGTGGGCCCTTTGGGAGTTGATTGGGTCACAAGGGTAGAGGCCCCATGAATAGATTAGTGTCCTCGTGGAAGAGACCTCAGAGAGCTAGCTTGCTTGCCATTCCTGCCATGTGAGGGCACAGAAGGCAGAGGGCCTGGCTGTCTGTGAACCGGGAACTGGGCCCTCACCAGAACATGACCAGGATGGTGCCTTCATCTTGGACTTCCAGCCCGTAGAACTGTGAGAAATAAATATTTGTTTATAAGCCCCCCAGTCTATGGCATCCTGTTAGAGCACCCACAACAGACTAACTCACTGCCTTCTCTTTTCTTTTTTTTTTTAACAAGATAGATTTCCATTCAATAGTAGAAAGCATTTTCTAAAAACTAGGGCTGACTGACAAGTGAGCAGTCTGTTTAGGCATTGAAACAAATCTTAAGTAGTCAACAAAGACTCAGAAGATTCAACAGATATTTGTCAGATATCTACGTATACAGTAAGAAAGAGATGAAAACCCCTACTCTCATGGAGCTTATATTCTAGTAGTAAAATTTTAAAGTAATAAAAAGATTTTTTAAAGTGAGATGGAGAAAAAACAAAGCAGAAAGAAGGCTGCTGAGGTATGTCTATTCTATTTTAAATAGACTTTGTCCACATTTATTCACTGTCTAGCATGGTGGGCAGTCTCTGAGATGGTCCCCAAAGATCCCTGTGTCCTTGTAATCATATCCTCATATAATCCCCTCCATTTCTCTCTAGACTGGATTTTGACTCACTTGTAGCAAATAGAATATGACAGTGATGGGGGTGTCACTTGAGATTAACTTGTAGAAAGTGACGTCTTCCATTTTGGGCCTTCTCTTGCTTCCTCTCTGGGGAAGGTGACCTTGTTCAGAGGCACACACGAGTAAGTTAGCAGCTCTCGCAAGGTGGTTCTTCGGAGACCAGCCAGCAACCACATGAGTGAACTTGCAAGCCGATCCTCCCCTAGTTGATTCTTCAGATGAGACTGAAACCCCAGCCAATAATGTAGCTGAAACTCTATGAAAAAAATGAGCTGGAAGCCCCCAGTTAAGACGTGCTTGGATTCCTGTCCCACAGAATCTGTGAAATAAGATTTTTTTGTCTTTTTTAAGTCATTCAAGTTTTGGATAATGTGTTATACAACAAAGACAACGAATACAATTAGTAACCTCAAGTCTGTAACAACTAAGTCACGTGGATACCTAGGGGAAGCAGTGATTGCCAGAGGCTGTGGCAGGTGGACGGGCTCATTGGGTTCCTCTGGAGCTGGGGAAAGAGAGCGGGAAGGGGTGAGAGTGGAAGAGGTCGGAAAGGCGATGGCAGGGAGGCAGATCAGGCATGGTTTGTTGGCCACTGTAGAAGATTGGAAAGAGAATCGAAACTGACAATATGTGAAGTAAGCTTCAACATGGCCCCTTGTTAAGTTTCAACAGGGTGACCTCCTGACCTATGGGAAGTTTAGAGTTGAGATTTACTGACTTGAGAAAGTCTGAGGAAGAGATGTGGGTGAAAATGAGAGACGTAAGTGGGAAGTTGGGAGAAGAGCTGCAGGTCCTGAGATGGCTGTTAGACATCCAGTGGAGCTGCCTCATAGGCAGCTGGACTTATGAGCTGGAATTGCAGGGAACAGTTGGGTTACAATTATAATCCTGTATTTCCTCAGCACATCAGTGACATTCAAAACCACAAGAGTAGTTGAGACCATCTACAGAATGAGGAGGAACACATAAAAGTAGAGATTCAAACAGTGAGCCCTAAGGATAGGAGCATAAGGAAAAGTCTGCAAAGGAGACCTGCATGGAGCAACTAAATAAGGTAGAGAGGACACTAGATACTGTGCAGATCTGGGATGCAAGCGAAGCAGTGTTCAGTGTGAGAGCAGGACTCACCAGGAGAAATACTGATGAGTTGTCTATTAGGGTGAGGCTTGAGGATTGCTTATTGGATTTACCAACTGGTCGTTGATAACCTTGCCAAGGACAGTGGTGGGGAAATATTAAGAGCAACTAAATTCTGGTTACGAAAGTCACACTTATTTCCCCAATAAATAGAAATTATTTCCTCCTGGTCTTCTACAAACTGACCCCAGGTATATTTGGAAGTCTCCAAAAGGTACCACACTGTCATCGTTTCCTTGGAACTTCAGCAGTTTGACCTCGTTTACATCCTTCTTTGTGTGCTGTCCTTTCCAGTCATGAGATCACCAACATCCTTATTCCTGATGGGTCCTCCGTGTGTAGCTATGGCTCATTCTGAGTTCTTCTTCACGACTTTGCAAAGCACTTTGAGGATTCCACTACAAAGTAGCTGATTTGGGGTCCAGAGTCTTATAATGATTCTCTCTAGTAGTATTTTTGGTTAATCTCTTCACTCCTCCATTTTTAAGACTTCAAACTCATCACTAGGAAATAGACTGAATTCTGGCAATGACCGACCTCTTTGCTGTCATTCCTTACTTTCCCAGACAAACAAAAGCAAACAAATGAAACAACTGCTTTCGTCTCTTGTTATAAAATAACAAACTTCACGGGTATGGCTACATAAAGTGATGGAAAATGACTGCATGGTACTTGAAGGGAAACTTGAGGTTTTAGCCACAGGATAAAGCTGCTGCTACTCCCCAGGGCTGGGGAGAATACCTTGTTGAATAATTATGTACTTGGCAATTTATGTTTTACTTCATTTTATAACTGCACCTATGGAAACCCCCCCACACAAAATTCAGGAAAAAAATGTGACCCAAGGGTGTTACCGGTCATTTCTCTGCTCTCCTAAGGAGGAAAAAATAGAGTAGAGAGTTGAATTCTGAATTTTAGCAAAATCCAAAATCCACTAGGGGAGAAATGTTGCCTTGCAAGAATTTGATAAAAGAAAGTAATTATGGTAAATAACTTGATAGATTCAGTAAAATGTCTGCCGTTATTAAACCTACTTTGTTTCAGGATTACCAATCTAATGTAACCTTATTTTATCTAGAATTTACCAGGGAATTTGGAGAAGGAAAATAAAGAGTTTAATGTTTCCAAAAATAGATTAAGTCTTTGCTGAACAACCTTTTTCATGCAAAGTTGTGCCTGACTTTTAATTAATAAACTGATTTCAGTCTAGTTGATGGTATGTAAAAGACTGCTGCACACACCCTGCTTAGCAAGACCTACCAGTCAGTATCAGTTAGGGACACAGCTGAAGATTTCTTTGATGATAGAAGCTTTTTCTCCCTGCACTTTCTTGCTGGGCTCAAGTCTCAATAACTTAGATTAAAATAAAGTTTCTAGTAGAACCTTATTTTTTATTTTAGTTATTTTTCATGTCTTTCATTATTATGTACATATGTTTTAACATAAGAGGAGGCATTATGTAAAACTCTTTTGGTGACTTGCTTTTTTCATGAAACAACCTGTCTTGGATCCTTGCATATAATCATAAAGAGATATCCCTTTTTTAAACATTTCTATTCAGCATGTGAAAGTACCATAATTTAGTTGATCATTCTTATGCTAGCTGATTTTTTTTATCTTTTGCTCTTCAAAAACTACAATAAACTTTCTCTATCTCTTAAAATATATTTGCTTATACTCTACATTCCATATATATATATATATATAAACACACATGTATATCAGTTATTTAAATGTTTCCTTCATATAGAGTATAGAAGTGGTTTCTGTTATATTTTGTTTTAATTAACTCTAAGCTAGGTCACTTAACTTCATTCATAAGCATTTCTATAGCAGATAAGATTGTTCTGTGTTCTGCCATCCTATAAGTTAAACTTTATGTTGCTATTTCATTGAAGCATAATTTACAAACAATAAAGTGATAGGAAGTATTGAGTTACATTTTGTTGACAGTTTTGTCAACATGAGATTTCCACCTAAATCAAGACAAAATATTTTCAAGACCCCAGACAGTTTCCTCGTGCTGCTGCCAGTCAGTCCTCAATATACACAGGCAGCCACTTTCAGATTTTCTCCTGGGAGGTTACTTCTGCCTGTTGCAGACTTCCTATACAGTGTATATCTTGCTGTGCCTGGATTCTTTTTCTTAACATGATGTTTGTGAGAACTATCCACGTTGTTGTCCGTATTCACAGGTTCTTCCTTTTTAAATTGCTGAATAGCAATCCACTGCATAAATACAGCGTATTTGTTTAGCCTTTCTCCAATTAATAGACACTTAAGTTGTTCCCAATTTTTGAATATTTTAAATAATGTCACTGTGAAAATTCTTGTAAATGTCATTTTTTGTAGATACATCTTTACTTCTCTTGGGTAAATATGTAGGAGTGGAATTTAATTGTGTTTTCCCCCCACATACTTGGTGATATAGTTTCTGTTTCCTTAGTTTGCATGTATGTTTGAAGATATGTATTTCTTCAAGTGACTTACAAGTTTTATGATCTATGTTCTGTATTTTCATTCTTATATTTAGAACTCCCAGTAATATACTGAAGCTACTCTTGTGGTTGATAGATTTTGAAAAAGTTTGCACAGCTCCTAAGTGTTAGAGCCATACTTCCAACCCACCATGTTCCTGAACAAGAGAACTCATGACTTTGGTACTTGCTGGGTTCTAGCAGGCCACACAGCTTGCCTGCTGCCAATCAGGTATATGAAGGGTCATCTCTGCCTTGTGCGGAACAAGCCAGGAGCTCCAGTTCCAGGTCCCTTTCATCTCTGTGGTTTTGGATTAGTCTGCAGGAAGCACTTGTGTGCATTTAGAATGCAGATGGGAAGGGGGTGGTTAGTCCCCAATCTCCCTGGGGGATTGCAGCTGGATGCATTTGCAGACGGGAGATTCACTCCCGGTAAAATTATTGACGTTGAGGAGCTTCACTGAGATTCTTGTACTTTATAGTGGCTCCCCACAAGCTCTTGGGAGCCACTGCTTCAGCCTCAGCCAGACATCAATAAAGATAGATTCTTTGGCCTTCGTGTTCCCAGCTCCTCTGAGAGTTGCAAATCCCTCCCCTGATTCCCTCAAATAACACTCATAGGCTTACTTCTATGATTCTCACTGGGTATTGACTGATACTGTTTGTGGTACAGTAAGTGATTTCTAGGGAAACCCCAGACATGGTGTATTCACCTATTGCTGCCGTAACAAGTCCTCGCAACGTGGAGGCTTAAAGAACACACATTTATCGCCTTATAGCTCTGCAAGTCAAAAGCGCGGCGCGGTCTCACCAGGCTAAAATGAAGGCTGTGTTCCTTATTTGAGGTTCTTCAGAAGGATCACATCCTTACTCAAGGAGTTGTCGGCAGATTTCAGTTCATTGCAGCTGTGGGACTGAAATGCTCCTTTCCTTGTTGGCTATCAGCTGCGGGTCCTTTCAGGTTCTAGAGGCCAATTCTTGACTCATGACCCCTTCTTCCATCTTCAAAGTGGCAGCGTGGTCTCAAGTCCTCACCCACAACCACTGCCCTCCTTTCTTCCATCTCATTGCTCTGACCCACTCTTTTGCCTTCTCTTCCACTTTTAAGAATTCCTGTGAAAATATTGGACCATCTAGATAATCTAAGATAGTCTCCCCAACTCAAGGGCCTTAGTCTTAACCACGTTGGCAAAGTTCCGCTGCCCGGGAATTAGGGTGTGGGAATCTTTGGGGGACATTGATTCTTCCTAGCATAGATGGAAATTTGGAATTGGATTTCTCATCTGATTCTCTTTGATGGGAATAGTGACCTCATTGTCAGCGGGAAATGAAATGGGACATGGTGATACGTGGCATGCACTCTGATGTCAGATTGTTAAATTGTTACTTGGTTTCATGTGTTCAAAGAATTGCCTTTGAGAGACTAAGTGGCTATTGTAATGGTTGTTTTTATTGCTAATATTGGCAATAATACAAAAATTAATGGATAAGCACTGTGGAGTCTACTGAATACTTCTTGTTCCAGGGAAAATTGCAAAAAGAGAATAAAAAGAGCTTTTTATTCAACTCTAGCCATGGATAAAGAACCAGACACTTCTATGTTAAATTACTATTTATCTTTTATAGCTATGTAACAAAGATTTCTGAATAAAATTCTGAACCAGATCCCACAGGTAAATTGCAAGGCAGGGTAGATTTATAACTTTGCCTCGTCTCTTAAGCTACTGTGTGACACTATTTGTTAAAAAATGGGATCCTAGAAATTGGAACGGTAAGATCTGTGCAAATTCCATTTTATACACTGAGTACTGTTCAATACCTGGAGTACTGTGGAACCTCTCTTCACATCGTGAGACTGTCAGCCTTTTCCTGACCCAGCAGCCCTGTAACAGTCTCAGCTGGAGCACTAGCCTGGAAAGGGATGACTGTTCTCCCAGGACCAATCTGTGCCATCTCTGAGGTCTCTGTTTCGAGACTCATAGCTAGAGTTCTTTATTAGAAAAGGTACCCGACATCTAAAACTAACTTTGCAATTAGCATTAATAAAAACAGAGGAAATCTGTGTCAGATGATGAATTAAGATGAATAGAGGAGGAAAACCAGTGATCTTAGATTAAAGTAAATATATTTGCACTCACACACTGCCAAGAGATTCTAAATTTGAGGTGGTTGCTTGAACAGCTTGTAGTGGCTCTAAAATTTACCTGGTGAGTGATTGAAAATTGTGCTCAGTGTGACCTACATTAAATCAAATTAAGTCGAATTAAGATCTCCCGTGATATACTGTAGAAAAAGGAATTGAAAGACTTGAGAAGGGAATGATAGGGTAGATTTGCTGTGATACCTGCCCCCTGCCCATAATCACGTCCCCTGGGTTGTCTGGAGGCTACAGAGGCACTGAGGGAAGTGTCAGCACGCCCTAAGGTTGCTGTGCCTGTTCCCTGCAAGCCGGTGGACACATTAGGAATTCTGGTATTGAAATGAATTTCTCAGTCGAATGGGAATGATGGGATCACCCAGCAATAGCCTCTACTGAGCTGCAAAAACGAAATTCCAGCGACAAAGTGAGCACAGTCCCCACTAGATGGCAGAGTCAGAGCAATTAAAAGAACAGTCTGACGCAGACGCGTTTTGTCAGCCACTAATTGATGATGGTACCCTTAGAAACTATAGAACAGGCCAGTACGCTAGTGTCTTTCCTAATCTGTGTAATTAATGCCTCTAATCACCAAGTAGAAGTGTCACAGCTGAGTGCCCAGCCTGTCACAATGGAGGCCAACATTGGACCCGATATACGGCCTCTTTTACTTCAGTTGTGTTTCCTTATTTCTGGTCATAAACTATGTTTGGGTTTCCTTTAGCAAGTTCCATCTTACAGCTCTCCAGTTATTCCTATAGTGGGATCCCTTCATGTATCTTTCTTATTTATTGTTCTCTTTCAATCACTTTCCCCCTCTTTCTTCCTTTACATTCCTTCCCCTTCACGTTCCTTACATATGTCCTCTGGCTCCACGTCATGGTTTTCTAAGCGAGGTGTCCTTAGGCACCAGAAGGCCGCACCACCTCTTCTGGGAAACTCTGCTTTCTGAGTTGTATTTTCTTCTTTACCCGGAGCTCTGCTCCTTATGGTCTGTGGCTTTGGGCTCTCTCTTTTCTAGGTATTTTAAAGAGGTAGTTTTAGTGTCTATCTCTATTTTCATGGTTTTAAATTCCTCTTTAGGAAGGAAAATGCAGTAGAAATTACCTTAACATTTTTAATTTAAAGCCTTTTCAGATGTTTCCATTTAGTAGATAAAATATTTTCACCATATGGGAAGATATCTCAGGCTCAGCCAGGTGAAAATTATCAAGGGTAAGTGTAGTATCTCCATAACTAAGTTTAAATTTTTCAAGATAGA
The DNA here is from genome assembly GCF_003031525.2 of Neophocaena asiaeorientalis asiaeorientalis. NCBI lineage: Eukaryota > Metazoa > Chordata > Mammalia > Artiodactyla > Phocoenidae > Neophocaena > Neophocaena asiaeorientalis. The sequence continues at coordinate 626,674 of NW_020175446.1, read as the reverse complement.
AAAAAATGTGTGAATTGCGTCTTGTAGCTTATATGATAAAAGATTTAAGATTTTAGTTAAGTGTTGTCTTGCTTCCAAAAGACCTAAGGTGACCTTAGGGTGCAGAGAGTGAGCTATAGTAGCCTAAAAGAGAGAACAAGGTGAGTATTACCCTGAGACTTAGATGAATCATATATAGATTATTAGGTTTATTTCTAAAGTCCTCATCAGAGTAGAAAATACATAAAGAAGAAAGAAATGACGAAGCAGCAGTGTTTAGCTTGGAAATAGAACATTATGGTGTGGCCATGATTTTCATCTTTACGTATTTGTATAAAAGAAAAATAGAATGATATTCCCGGGTTTATTTCTAAATGAATAAACAGCCTAATAAGCAAAATATTGAAAGTTACTGAAAGGCAAATTTTATTTTAGCATAAGCAAACATTTCTTAAACATTTTAACTCTTGAGAAAAGAAATTGTGGAGTTTGGGGATAGACTTATATTCTGTTACTGGAAGATAAACATGGATGATCTGTTTTCATAAGTGTAAAAGGAGGAAACTGGAATGTAAGACATTCACATGGAAATCTAAGTTTTCTAAGCAACCTCTACTTCCTCCTCGACCTTTGACTTGCATAAATTTTAAGGTATATAAACAAAAATACCCCAAAACAAGGAAATGCAAGGTATTTTATTCACTCATTTTAACTAGACTGTTATTTGCAGTTAGAATGGATGCTATTTACTATATCCTCTAAGTGAAGCATTCTGCTGGAAACTCTACATTTACACTACCTCTAATTCTAGTAACCATCCCAAAAGTTAAGCATTATAACTTTCATTTAACAAATGAGAACATCAAAACATTAGAAAGCATAACTAACTCACCCAAGGTAGAACACCCGCTAGATGGCGGCAGTAAGTTTTGACCCAGGGCTTCCGGACCCCAAACCACGCTGTCTTCACTACTGCCTGTGAAATAATGTCAGGAGGGCTGACACCACTTCATCAGCCACAACTCGTAACAAAACGTGTTGACAATATAATAATTCATTCAATGTTTCGTATGAACGACTAATTGAATAGAAGAGGATCAGGATAAAATACAAGGTTAATAGACTTTCCAAACGGCTGCTATCTAGAAATATTCAGACTCATGACTACGGACAACCAAAAGTCACATCCTATTACAGAGATACTTATTCCTGATTCGTATATTAGAGGGATTATTTAGTGAGCAGTAGCAGAAGAGATACGCACATATGCTGTCTGTTGATTTGTGACATTATGTTGAAATTACGTGTGTAAATCTATCTCCTCTGTTGAAATGTAAGCTCCACCAAGCCAGGAACCATGTCTGTGTGTCTTGGTTGTTTTTGTATCTGGATATAAGCACAGTGATAAGTACGTAGTAGGTGTTCAGAAGTGGTCATCAGATAAAGTCAGTGTCACAGAAGAGCATTCAGCTGTCCTGGAAGGACCAAATCCCAGCATCTAACATTTGACTCATTGATGAAATATAGCTATATTGAGGCAGATGGGATCTTAGTTGTGGTTACAGGGCTTAGGATGGAGAATATTAACCACAGAGCCCAGACCTTTGAGGAGTTCACAGTTTAGTCAGTGATGTAGATGCAGTCACTAATAAAAAATGAAGGTCCAGATTAATACTATGAAAAGTATTGTGATAAACATGCATATAATTTACTGGCTTGGTCAGATATGAGGCACTCTATATATAAACTTCATTTAATCCTCATAATTATTCTGTGATGTGAGGAATATTGTTTAAATTTTACAGATACATTTATCTGTCCATCCAGCTGTCCTTTCATCTGTCCTTCCTTCCTCCATCAACCATCCGACCATCTATCCATCTATTCATCCTTCCATCCATCCATTCAGTCCATCCATCTGTTCATCTGTTTATTCAGCGGATAATTATGAATTGCTAAACTTTGTGATAAATGCTGTGCTATGCTTTGAGAACTTAGTAGTGAAAAATAAATACAAGTTCTCTTACACATTACGGTGTGGCAAGAAAGAATGATTTTAATAAGAAACATTACTAAAGAGAACTGTAGTAGTTTTATTGGAAGCCACCATATAACAGATAGTGCTCTGAGGTAGGTGACATTGCTGTCCCCATTTACAAATTATGGAACCAAGGGACAGAATGTTTGCGTCCTTCACCCACAGTCACCAAGCTAGTGAGCAGCAGAGTCAAGCACCATTCCAGTCCATGCAGCTTGTCTCCTAAACCGCACTTCCTAGAAACCGTTCACCTGGGGAATATTTTACTGTAATTTCCTAGGTGAATGTAGAAAAAGAAGCACATCTCTCTTGAATAAGAAAAAGATGGGTGAGAATCAACAGTAGCTTCGAGAATCTACATTGTACATTACACAACTAGTTAGGAACACAGTATCAACCAGAACCAGCCCTCCTGATTTATTGCCTGTCCACATGAGGGTTCTGATCTAGCCTCTCATTAAGTTGCTTCCTGAGAGGTGGCACAGGTCCCCATATTGAGTGTGTGTGAATACTCTGATTACAGCACAGTACCTGGCGCATGGTAAATAAACAGTAAATCCCGGATTTATGTGCAGCCCGACTGTAAGCTTTCTGAGGTCGTCAAAGAGGGATATTTTGTCTGGAGCTTCTTCTTATTTTATATACAAATATAAAATAAAAAATAAAATTAAAAATTGGCAAATTTGAAAAGCAACAACAGTAAGTTCAAAATAGCAACATTCAAACCATGTTAGGCTATGAGACACATCAAGAATTTTCATACCTACGATTTTCACACCAAGTTCTGCAAAACCTCTAGTTGCCCAAGAAACTCCTGAGTCCTCAGAAGGCGTGCGGACGGGAAAGGGGGGAGCTTCAAGCTGGGTGCACATTTGAGAGGGGTTGGGAGAAACAGTGGGCCCTTCAACCAAAGCAGCTCTGATACAGCTAACATTTTACCTATTTGCGGAGTATGTAAAATGTAGTTAGAAAAAAGATGCTACTGAAAGTGTTCAAAACTAGTCAGCAAGTTACCTAACTCGGTTTTCTGGGGTCTGTTAGTTGAATAATGTTAGATGCTTCCCCGTGACAGGGCAACCTGCTGCAGGCTCTTTCCTGCCTACTGAGTTTTGATTCTTCAAGGACACGTACGTACACATACGTACATACAAAACACAGGTGTAGCTAACTGCTGAATGAGAATATGCCTAGTTCTAAATTTATAAAAGCTGTGAAAGACCAATTCTGTACTATAAGCCAAAGAACGGAATTATTGCTGTCTTTTTCTTTCATTTTCCCATCCGTCAATACTTAAAAATTGAATAAAAATTCAATCACCTAATTAGAAAGTTTTTAATGAATTACCCAAATCCACACCCACTCTGGGATATCTTTAACCTTTCTGTTAACTTCGTGATAAATGGTATAGGACTGGGTTTTATTAGGGAAAGTACAGTCATTATTCCCTTTAAGTTAATTGCTCAGAAATAAGTGACCTACCAGGTAGTTAGAGGAAAGAAAAAATACTGCATTAAGTTGTATGTACAATTTATGAAAAGAGAGGAAGTGTCACTCATGAATTAATTTTACTTCTAAGTAATAAATACAATTTTTAAATATTAGAAGTAAAACAGCTCACATATTAAATTTGCAAATGATGATGCCAGGAAGGAATGGCTTCATTAATTATAACACGCATTTTATCTTCTTCCTTTTTTTCCTTTTGATTGCAGGTGGGAAGTATATTGAAAGGAAAAAAGCAGCTAGAATTGTAAAGTCAGAAACGTTAAGATAAAAGGTCATTTTTAAAAGAGTAACGTATATAAATTACTAATGTCATATTCTAATTTTCACATCACAATCTCATGAATAATAAGCAATAGAAATGCCTTATTTAAAGAAAAGTTAGAAATTATTAATAAATTCTAAAACTGATTTTTATCGCTGAATTTTATATAAAGGAAACTGATTTTAAATTTCTCATTATCAATAGTATGTAACGTGGAACATTTTTCTAAAACCTCTATTATTCTGATCACAATGTATTGAGAAAATTAATTAATTGAAGATGTGTCCTGATATATTCAACTTATACTGGAAACAATTTAAAAGATATGCTGTGTGTTTTCAAGTAAGTAATGTAAGGTCCTCCACGGGGTGACTTTCAGTCTTTATGGGTTTATGTGGTTTTCTTCATCCCTTCCAGAACAATCAGTGCATTCCAGATATTTAAAGCCAGAGAATGTACCTAATGCCACGGAACTGTACACTTAAAAATGGCTAAGGTAGTAAATTTTAGGTTATGTGTATTTTACCACAATAAAAAAATGAGAAAAAAAAAATAGAAACAATGCAAATTTCAGTACAGTGAGAACAGATCGTTAAGCATGGGACCTTCCTGAGGGCTGGACCCCCTGGATGTACAGATCTGCCTCCTGAGTGCCAGACTCTGCTGAATTCTGGAGATGGGAAAGTGAATAAGGTGCATCTCTGTCCTAAAGAAAACTAGAGTCTCCTTGTAGAATCGGATCCCGATCCAAAGGGTAGCGCTGGCGTGGGCGCTCCGGGAGCCCAGAGCAGCACCTGATCCAGCCTGTGGGAGTCCGGGGAGAGGTGTCTGAGCTGAGAGATAAGATGGAGAGGAGGTGGTAGCTGGAGAGAGGGGAGAGAGAGGGGAGAGGTATCCAGGCATGACCCTCAGAGTCACAGCGGAGAAGAGGACAGGAGGGGACCGAAACCGTCAGGGGTACGGTTCGCTGTGCAAGAGAGCCAAGGGCAGGGTGGGTGGGAGCGAGGAGGGGGGAGGCGCTGGTTAAGAAGAGCTTGACACTCTCTCTGCCAAATATTTAAACGTGAAAAGGATTTTAAGTGATATGGCCAAATATATATTTAAGTTGAATTATTTTTTTAACATCTTTATTGGAGTATAATTGCTTTACAATGGTGTGTTAGTTTCTGCTGTATAACAAAGTGAATCAGCTATACGTATACATATATCCCCATATCTCCTCCCTCTTGCGTCTCCCTCCCACCCTCCCTATCCCACCCTCCCTAGGTGGTCACAAAGCACTGAGCTGATCTCCCTGTGCTATGTGGCTGCTTCCCACTAGCTATCTGTTTTATGTTTGGTAGTGTATATAAGTCCATGCCACTCTCTCACTTCGTCCCAGCTTACCCTTCCCCCTCCCCATGTCTTCAAGTCCATTACATATAGTTTCCAGAGAAAATATATATTTATATATTTCCTGGAAAAAAACTTGCCATTTAATAACTCAAGCAGTTGTTAGCTTGGCTGAAGGTGTATCAGGTTAAACATCTCAATCTCCATAGCTTAGTCATTTTTATATCCATAATCAACACAATCTGATTAAAATAAATAACCGGATTTTATATATATATATCTTGCCAAAAGCAGAATAATATATAATTGTAAGTAAATTTAATGGGTAGAGTCTTTTTTTCTGCTTTTGTTTGCCTGTTGTTTGTATTACTACTTTACATCCCCAGAAGTTAAAACATTCAGTATATAAAATGTGCTCACTAAATATTTGTTAAATGAACATATGAATAAGTGAATACATGAAGTCAAGTATGAGATACAAAGATAAAAATCCATTTTCAAATTGATTCAATAGACAATGGAGGAAAAGGAGAAATAAGGTAGCATAAGGTAACTAAACAATTATGTCAATGACACTGGTTCCAAATACACTGATACATAAAGAACTTGTGAGACATTAATATTATATGGTAGGTGAGCAAATCCAGACTTCTGTAAAATAATTTAAATATTTTTCCATGCAGTCATTCACCATGCATTCCTACTTACAGAATGAGTAAAATCCAGTTACTTTAAAGAAATAAACCTGGAAACTAGCATACCATTACTAGTCTGTATTTCAAAAGTATAATTAAAAATCAAAAACAGTAATGCATTTATGCATCTGTAAAGTTGAAGCCTTGTTAGAAATTCTGTTAAGATTTCTTGCTACACAATTGAAGCTTGCTATACAACTGAGAATATATCTTTAAGGTATGAAATGAAAAGTTTTAAAGTTAAGCGTCATCTATAATTGATTTAGGATCATTTTCAGTAAAACAACATTTTTTCTCACTAAAGGTAAAGTTTACATTGCCATCTCAATAATATATAAATATCTATTTCAAAATTTTATTTATAGAAATGTATTGAATTGTTCTTCATCAGGTTATTTATTTTTCTAATTTAGTTAAACATCTATTTCCCTATTCTGCCCCATTTTGTTTTATGGTGTATCGATTTGATCATTTGACTGTTGATCACCTGTAACGTTTATTTCCTTGCCTGACGTGGATCCCAGAGGCTCCCACTTTAATCACATTATCCATGTTGTTTTCATACTTTGCTTTGCTTTTTTCTCATGTTTTTCTTTCTCCTTAGTCTGAAATTTTATTTACTACTTTACACATGAAGACCTTCTGCTTTCTAACTTTTTGCATATCCAGCATTATTTTTAGACAAATATGATTTAAAATGCAATTAAACATTCAATAGAATTGCAGGAAAATAGCACTTTTATGGCACTTTCATTTTCATTTATAGGAATGAACTGATTGTCTCTAGAGAAAACTTACCATTCCTTCAGTCATTTTAAGGAAAATACAAATAGAACAACTAATTAGTACAAATAAGGTAAAAACACATATATCAATGTCCAGAAAACACTATCACTACCTTAGTGAGAAATATGATGAAAAGCAATTTTTGCTTTAGCAACAGTCTCAGAGAGAGTATCTACCTTAAAATGCTTGATATCTCTACTGTCGATAAAATAAAGTTTTAATCGGCTTGAAATTAATATTATTTATTATTTATATGTATGTATACAAAATTATTTATATGTATTTGTGTATAGGTATGTATGTGTGTATATGTCCATATGTGCGTACATGCATATATGTGTGTATGTAGGTGTGTATGTGTGTATAAGTAAGTGTATGTGTTTATGTATGTGTGTATATATATATGTGCATATTTGTGTGCATCATGTGTGTTTGTATGTATTTGTGTGTGTATATATGCATGTATATAATTTTCAAGTAAAACCAATGCAGACCTGCTATTATTATAATGGGTCATGGAAAGTTTTACTTTTTTAGCTCTTACTAAAACATAAAAATTGCTACCCTTGGGACAAATAAATAATATGGATTTTTTGCATCATGACAAATGTATGAATAAAACTTTTATTAGTTTTTGTCAGTATACTTGTTTTTAATCTGTACCAGCAAATTAATATTTATAATAAGGAAGATGATTAAAAATTCATTGTTCGTGGAGTAAAAAACCTAAAAGTCTGAAATCATTCTGTCATTAGAAATCACCCAATGTAATTTCTCACCCAAAGAAGGCATCCCTTTGCTTTAGCCTAAGGACATAATCTATAAAAATTAACATATTCACACATGGGAATAGTTGTGGGAAGCCACAACTATTCAATTAATAGACACATTTATAAGTGACAATTCGATATGTTCCAAACTGCCCAGATAGGTAGAAGATACAGAAGTTCAAGTTTCTTAAGAAAAGTAATAACAGATCATTTATTATTGCACTCCCCAATTTTTTTAGTACATGGAAGCAAATCAACTTCATGTATAGTAATTCAGTTCACATTAACAGCTTTGCCCTCTGGGACTTAAAAAATTCTTCTTTGGGGAACAGAACGAGTACATATAAAATAGTAACAATTAAAATATGTAGGTTACAGGTACAGACTACTATATGTAAAATAGATAAACAACAAGGACCTACTGTATAGCACAGGGAAGTATATTCAATATCTTATAATAACCTATAATGGAAAAGAATCTGAGAAAGAATCACTTTGCTGTATACCTGTAACATTGTAAATCAACTATACTTCAATAAAAAAATTTTTAAATATGTAGTTTCTAGGAGTTTAGAGTAGAAATAACTCCATGAAAACCAGAATTATCATAAAAGAGTTTCTGGGAAGGATGCAACTGAATGCATCCTTCCAAAGCATACGCTTTGAGGAATGTGTAATTTCAAAAGGTCATGACGTTCTACCTGAAGAAACAACATGAAAGGGAAAAGGGGGCAAGAATTAACGTGTGTTACACAAGACAGGAATTAACCCTAATAAAGAGAAGGTATCTTTTGGGAAAAAATTGGATACAAAATTGTATACATAAAATGGGAGAGAATGTGGGATATCAAAAATCCCAGGAGTGGAAGGCTTACCTTCATTGTAATTAAACAATTAGACTTAAAACACCTGTGGCAGGGTAGTGATTTAATGAAAACCGTTTAAAGAAAATGAATTTGTAGTGATCATCAGAACTGAATAAACATGCTAGGGTTACAAGAGTGCTGCAGTTACCCTCACTTTAGATGGCTAGAGTTTGGAAAGAGTTTTGAGTGTAAGAAATGAGAGGCCAACTTAATACTTAAAATTGTAAAGAAAAATCCGAGATATATGTGATTGTGTCCAGATGTGACACATGGAGTCGAAGGTGACTGAAATTTTGAGGCTGGATCAGCTGAGAGTATGGTGGCAGTATGGTCCGTGGTGGTGGCACTGACTAGGAGAACAGCTGCTTGATGCAGGCAGCACTGGAGCTGAATCAGGAGAAAGTCGGGTTCTTCCAGGAAGGGTCACGTGGAGTGATGGAGAGCAGTACTGGGGAGTGTCTGTAATTAGGAAGTTGGGAGTAAAGGAGAGCCCATTCAGTGGAAGAGAAAATTTGGCAGGCAAGACAAATATTACTGCGAGCGTAGGGTCTGAGGACATGGCCGGCAGGGACACTTCCAAGGAGGAAGCCCTGTCCATGAGGTTAACTCTTGCTAAGGACAGCTGCAGGGAGGCAGAGGCCAAACAGAGGTGGAGAAGATGACAACATAGGGGTCATTCACCACTTGCAGGAATCTAGTTTTCAGCACAGTCCTGGTAATTGAAGAGCTGGCGTCATGGGAAAAGGAAAAGGAAAGAGAACCCACAAGGGCCACTCAGTGAATGGAGTCCAGCCCCTCGACATCAGGTTACCTTCGTAGGCTGACACTGCCAAGACATGCTCAACCTCTGGGGACGAAATCTTGATTTTATGACTTATGACACTTGGGGCCACAACAAGCTAGAAAAATTGGAACTGAGATGCCAAAATAAAGCCAGGGCCTCAGAAGGACTGTACATTCTATGTGAGAACTTTCTAGAGCAATTCCATTTGCCTAAAAAATGGCAACAAGAACTCGTTCTCTCTGGACCATGCTCCAGGTCACACAAAATCATCCCTGACTACTTCATGGTCACCGTCCAGTCCTCCACTACGACCGGGGTAGGCTCCACATGGTCCAGGAACCCCCTAGCAATCCTAAACTTCAGTGGGCCCAGGTTGGTTGCATCCCTGGACACCTAGCCAAGGCAAAAGCAAATTTTCTTGGAATAGATGATGTGCACAAATCAGGCCTCACGAGATTCTTACAAAGCAGTTATGAAATATATGAAGAAACAAGGCTCAGGTGTGAGAGCAAGCAGAATATCAAAAAGACCCTCAGATATTGAATATTATATAATCACTTAAAGTGTTTAAAGAAATAAGAGAGGGATGTCATAACACAAAGAAAGAAGGAACTATGATCAAAAGAGACCAAAAACATTTTACATAAATAAATATAAATTCCAGGCAACTTGTTAAAGTTAAAAATCTCAGTGGACAGGCTGCTGATACAAGTAGAGAGCATACTTTACTTCATTAAGAACTTTTCAACAATAAAGGGGGAAATGGAAGGCTACGTTAATGTAGGAAAGAGAAAACTGCAGAGCTAAAAATGATTAGCCTCACATTTCCTAATGACAACCACCTATTCAGAAAAATTTTAAATGGGTTAAAGACTGTTATACTATTTAAGAAAGAGAAAAATATGATCTGTAGGTGGCTTTTAATAATGATGGATGAACAGAAAAAAGTTGTAACTTGAAGAAATCATCATCATTAATTTGACATTAATTACATCTGTTTTCTCTGATAAAGGCTGCGGACTGACTTGTTACTATTCCTAAGTTCTGTCACAATTTTTTATGCTGAAACTAAATAGTTCTGTTAGAATATTGACTACTTTTCATAAAAGTAAATATTGCCCTTGCAGAATCCTGCCCAGCATGTAGCCAACTCCAAGTAGCATTGCTCATATAGTTACGAAGAAAAAGCCCTGACTAACTTCAAATTCATGATTTTTTCCAACACATTAGAGAGTTGAAGCAATCAACTGGTTCAAAATTTAGCAAGAGGCTGGGTCTGCAGGGAGAAAGATTTAAAGTTGTGCCCACCTGGGACAGGATTAGCCAGACGCTAGCAAGGACAATTCAGCCGGAAGTGCTGACAGGGCACAGTGTGAAGTACCTGGACCACAGAAATCACTGGAGTCTGTAACTCTGTTCCCGACACTTGTTAGAGACGGTAAAGAGGACCTCACTCAAGACGGGTCTGGAAGGACAGAGAGACTGGGCTCAACTCTGAACACGAGAAGGACAAGCAGGGCTACAGCCCAGGAGCAGGGCAGGTCCCAGATGGAAAATCTCTAGGAGAAACATCAGGGGTCGGGGTTCTGGCCAAACCAACCTGGTCTGAGGGGGATCTTGCTGAAGGCAGGCAAGTGATCAGATGCCAAGGATGGGGATGAGAATTTGATCAAATATTGAGAGTGGAGGATTTTTGCGAACCTGACTCAGCAGGTTTCTTGCTAAAAGTGGACCAAGTGGACCAAGGACAGGACCCAAGGTGGAGGCGCAGTCGAGAAAATGGCTCAGAAGAGCCTGACTTGGGTTCAATCAAGAGAACATCCTACTGGTTCTTCCTCCATAAAACCCAAGGTGACGACTAACAAAACAGCTGAAAGAGCCTAAGTGTTGTCCATTTTGGTGCAGACATAGGGGAGGAGCTGGTGCTGGGGAAATAAACACAAAATCTTCTTCCAACCCAGAAACCTCTCCACAAACGTATAGAAGAGAAAGAAGCAAATTCATTGTATTACTAAGTCATTAGCAAGCCAGAACGTGGTGGGCACCACAGGCAATGCACTAAGAGTCTGCAGACAGAAGGAAAGCCCACCTTTCACGTGGCCTGACAGAGCCATTACATGCCTGCTCTCAAGATGAGCAACAGCTCATCCACAAGCAAGAGGACGTGAGGATCATTTGTCACACATAGCTCATCCCCAGCACATCTGGTCATTGGGGTGACCCTCTTGTTTGCTGATCCACTTTATCCAGAGGAAAAACGAACTGTTCCCATCTTTATGACAGGAGGTAGTTCTGCAACTTGCAGCAAGCCGCCTACTCAGGTGAGGCTCCTGCCCTCGCGGAGCCTGGGAGATGGGGCTCTACCTCCCCTGATGCATACGTTTCAAAGAGCTGGCCCCCGGGTGCCTGGTAAAGGTATTCTTGGGCCACGAAGTTAAAAAGCCCGATCTAATACTCAAGAGGATTCATGTTACACATTGAGAGATAGGTAGAAAAGTAGATAGAAGTATTATGTTAAAAAAATATGTATATATAAAAGAGAGGATAGAGTACTTACAAACACAATTACCAGTTTGTAAAATAAATGCTCTGAGAATAAAGGAGGAGATAGAAATCTCTTTCCTTATTTTCAACCTGGAGAACTAAGCCTCTTATCTCTGATGTGCCTCTGTCCTTACATAGATGTGAATAACGAGTGATAACAGTAGACCACCGTAAGTGGGACAGGAAGGAAACAAGAGCTTGCAGGGGGACCCTTTCTCAGGATAAGACAAAGTGAAGACACAAAGCTTGGAACTAAGTAGGACCTTGCTCTGGCAGCCACCCTGACCCTGGACACTCCTTATAGCAATAAGATTTTGAAAGCTGTGGGACACTGAGAGTAACCATAGCAACAACAAATCTCAAACGCACACCAAGCTAGATTAAAGCAAATCCCACACTAAAGCCCCAGCAAAGGAAAATGATGTCCATCTCCAGACATAAAGACTGTTTACCTTGGTCATTATTGTTCTATACAACATGTCTGGCTTTGAACAACAAAAAAATTGTGAGGCATATGAAAACGCTAGAAAAATCAACCCACTTCCAAGCAACAAAGAAATTATGAGGAGCAGACTCAGCTGTCACACACATTTGGAGCTATCTGACACGGAAATCTTGAAAGCCACCAGAGAAAAAGAGAAATCCTACATTTAGGAAAAAAATGGATAAGGTTTACTGAGCATTTTACATCACAAACCCTATATGCAAGGAGTTGCATATTTAACATACTGTAAGAATAAAAACTGTCAACCCCAAATTCTGCAGCCAGCAAAGGTCATTCAAAAATGATGGAGAAATAAAGGACAGAATGAATTTCCAAGAGATCTAGTTTTTAAGAAATGTAAAAGGAAGTTCTTTAGACTGAAATAATATATCATTCTGAAACTTGGATCTACACAAGGAAATGAAGAGCTTTGGAAATGGAATGAGTAAAAGTAAAATTAGATTTAGGATTTTCCATAGTTTGAAATACCCTAAAAGATAACTCACTCAAGCGAAAAATTGTAGCAATAGGTCATGTGTTTATGGCGTATGTAAAAGTAGACGGTATGAGAAAATCAAATAATGTAAGGAAGGAAATGATGTAAAGTTCTGGCAATAAAAGGTAGACTCTGATTAATTCAAGATGTATGTTGTAAACCCAAGGGGATCTAATGAAAAAAGTAAATAAATAAATAAGGGAGGTCTGTCAAGGAGATAAAATGGATTCAAAACAAATAATTATTTAAAATAAGAAGAAGCAGGGAAGGAGAAAAAAAAGGAGAAAGAATGATATCAAACAACAACGAAAAACAGCCTGAGAGAGGAATGTTTTTAATCCAAACACCTCAGTAATCACATTGCATGAGAATGGGATAAACATATCAATAAAATGGAGCAAGTCAGATTGGATGAAAAAAGAAAGACTTTATGCTGCTTACAAGAAGCCAACTTTAAATATAAAGAGATGGGATAAAAGTGAAAGCAAGAAGCAAGATGTAACATGCACACACTAACCAAATGAAAGCTAGAATAACTGTATTATTGTCAGACAAAACAGGTATCAGAGCAAGGAGCAATACTGGAAACAAAGTGGGAATTGCATAAGAAAGGAGGCAGTTCTCCATGAACACATAATCATCCTGAATTTGCATCTCCTGGCATCAGAGTTTCTAAACACCTGAGGCAGAAAGGGAAGGAACTGAAAGGAGAAATAGACAAATCTACACTTAGTGTGAGGACATCAGCATTCCTATCCATGATTGATAGACAGTGAGCTGTGAGTCAGCAAGGAGAGAGAGGACCTTAAGGATGCCATCGGCCAACTATCTTGATTGACATCTATATAACAACCCAACAACAGGAATTCCTGTTGTTTTCAAGTTTACATAAAATATTCAAGACTGACCATATCATGGACCATAAAACTCAACTCACAAAATTTAAAAGAAAAACCCATACACAGCATGTCCTCAAACAATACTGGAATTAAACTAAAAATCAATGAGCTAAGTATCTGAACAATTCCCAGATATTTGGGAAGTAAGCACACAATTTTAAACATCTCACGGGACAAAGAGAAAAGCTCAGAAAAAATAATCTTGAACTGAATACAAGTTAAAAAAATATATATCAAAATATGCAGGATACTGCTTAACCAGTGGCGAAATTTATAGCATTAAATGTCTTTATTAGAAGAGAACAAAATTCTCAAATCAATTATCAAGCATCCACCTAAAGAAACTAGACAAAGGAGAGCATATTAAACCCAACACAAGCAGTGGAAGGAAATAATTAAGGTTAGAGCAGAAAGCAATGACATTGGGAAAAAATGTAAACACATTGGGAAAAGGTGAAAACACAGAAAAAGCAATGAAAAACCTCGTTGTTTGAAAAAAGCCATAAAACTGATAAACCTTTAGCTATATTAACAAAGACTAAAGAGAGAAAAAACAATTTACCAATATCATGACACAATAGGAATATCACTACCAATCCTGCAGACTTTAAAAGGATAGTAAAAACTATAGTAACTCTATGCCTACAAATTCCACAACTTAGATAGAATGGACCAATTCCTTGATAGACACATATAACCCAACCTCTCTCAAGAAAAATAGATAACCTATATAGCCTTATATCTATTAAAATAATTGAATTTTCAGCAAAAAAAAAAATCCATTAAAAATAGAATTCCAGGTCCAAAGATTTTATTGGTGAAGTCTAAGATACCTTTAAAGAGAAAATAATGTCAAAAATATCAGTCCTTTTATGAGGCCAGCACTATCCTACCACCAAAACCAGACACAGAATTTATAGGAAGACTATAGATCAGAATTCCTTATGACCATTGACTCAAAATTCCTCAACAGAATTTAATCCAGCAATGTATAAAAAGGATAACTACATGAGATTCATAGCAGGAATGCAGCACTGCTTCAACATTTACATTTCAAACAGTGCAATTCACCATATCAACAAAGATGAAAAACCAAATGACCATTTCAATAGCTACACAAACTGTAATTGACAAGATTAAAATCCATTCATGATAATAAAAAGAAAACTCTCAGCAGGTTAAGAATAGAAGGAAGCTTCCTTAATACGAATAACAGCAGCTGCAAAAAAAAAACTAGATGGGTCATAATTAATGGCATGGTAAGATATAGTTAAGGATGTGTTAGGCTGAATGTTTTTAACTTAATTTTCTGCATAGAAATTTCCAGAAAGTCTACAGAAATACTCTTAGCTCTATTAAATGAGTTTAGAAGGATCATAGGATCACCTCTTTGAAGGCCTCATCTCCAACTCCAACCATATTCTGACCCACGGGGGGTTAGGGCTTCGACATAGGAATTTGTGGGGCACACAGGCAGCCCATGACAGCTGCTTTGCCTAGATTTTCCCAATGATTGATAAAAGAATATTACTCTTTCTAGAAAAATGAATCTATTTTTAAAATACACTCAAATATTTCTTTTTTTGCTAATTCTTTAATCACACAAATAACAACTAAAAAATATGTTTCCTGACATTACTTTAGTAAAATATTTATATATATACATATATGTGTATATATATATACATATATAAAATATATATATACATATATGTGTATATATATATACACACACATATATATATTATTCAACAGTTGCTAAATTGTTCTTTGTATTCCAGAGTTTATTATTATACTCTAAATATAGTATATAAAGTGTTCTCTAGCATTACTTATATGATAATTTAATTTTCCTTCATTTATTTTCTTTATATTTAAAGAAAAAAAGTCTGTGGAATTATTATTTGACTAAAGTGATGTTATGATGCATCTGTAAATCATCGACTGGTTTATAAAGGCAATAACACACTGATATAGTTTCTCTTTATGTACATGTTCAAGTAGAATCTACCTCTAGTGCAGAATATTTTATTTCACACATTTTTTCAGATGATACTACTTAACTTTTTCCATAAAATGGAGATAGAGGAAATTTGGTTCAGTAGTAAGTACTTTGACTTACGACGTAAGGGATGTGACTTTTCCTTTCGGCTCATTATGGATGAGTGTGGGTGTGCATGTATGTGTCTATAGATATTTCTACAAATGTACACTTATACATGCACACACGAATCAGTTTTTCATTTCATCTGTTCTCCCTTCAAATACTTCCTTATATTTTATGCTTCTTGAGTGAAGAAATGGTTCTCACCATTTTTGAAATAGCAAACTGGGTCGTGTGTAATGTAGATTTAGGAAGCCTTGTGTTAATTCCTTGTGTTAATTCCAGACTCCTAAATACTTTTCTGCATTGTGTGCTAGGAAACTTCTGACAGATGGTGCTGCACATCTTCCACCTACATGAGTGCAAGCATCCAGGGCACCAAACTGGTCAGATCTGAGCCCAGAGCATAGGCAGAGGAAAATAAAGGGCCTTAATGGAACCCAGTCACAAGCCATCAGTTGAAAGAGCAATAGAAAAAAAAAAAAAGTATGACTAGGACATTCCAAAGAAAATAAAACTCATGGCAGATAACAGAGAATGTATCTTCAACAAAGAAAAGAAAACAGAGACTTAGTGACAGCACACAAAATACTTTTTATAATCGCAATCACACAGTTTCCAAACTAATTACCTTGTAGGTTGTAATTTGCAAATATTCCATAAGTGAAGAGTAGAAAACCACTATTTAGATCAGAATTAGTTGCTCAAATATAATTAATTGACCAAAATTTAGAAAAGTCTCAAAACCAAAAGCACAGAATTAAAATAAAAGGGACCCGGTATGAGGAAAATAGAATAGATATCCATGACAGATCCAACGGGGTCACTGTGAAAATAATAAAAGTTCCAAAAACATTTTTAAATGAACAATAAAAAAGAAGTCATACATATTACAACAAAAAGTTTCTGATATGAAGATGGCTTGGGCATAGCAGTTGAAAACTTTCACTGACACCCAGTTAAGAACTTGACGGAAAAGGAAGAGAGCACATACGTTTGCAAATAGAGTAATCAAACATCCATCCTACGATCTGCAACACTGGAAACTAGAAAAATTGGAATAAAATCTGCAAAGTAGCAAGAGAAAATAATCGCAGTTCCTGAGTTACGTTCCCAGCCAAGATATCATCGACATCATCCCTTAACACAACCCAGATGAAGAAGATACTCAAGGACAAATAAAAGTCCTTGGTGGGGTGGGGGGGGAGTTATGTAATCTGAGGAGGTAGCACAATAAAGAACATGAATAGAAGAGAAAGGAGAAAGAGGGGGAAGGATGATGATCTAGAAAAAACTTGCCTATTCGTAGGACTGATGTATAAATACAGACAATGATACAGATGATACAGAGGCAGACAAGTATACGTGTGAAGTGTAGATTATTTAAATAGAAGTGGACTCATGCCAAATAAAATCTAATACTGTCCTACAAATGAAACAGATAAATTATATAAAAGATAAATCAGGACTTTGAAGAGGAGTATTGGGGAAGTAAAAAGTGTGTAAGTTCTAAAGGCCATGTGGGTATGGTTGAAGAGTGGGGTAATTTTTAAAGAACTGATTTATAGGATGAGATAGCATAAACACAAGGAGCATAAAATGCCTTGGATGTTAGAAATAGTTGGTAATCTGTTTTCATATCAGAGTGGAAAAATTAAAGTTTGAAATATAAGAGCCAACTTCAGCTTCCAGCCAAGATGGAGTAATACAGAAAAAATTTAAGCCTCCCATCAGAAACAATAAACTGGACAAAATATAAGACACAGTGGCACCCAAGGTCACAAACAAGAGGAAGAAAGTGAGGTGAGCGTTCTATTTGGTACAGCTGACCACCTGAGACCACTTCCAGGCCACTGGGCAGGGAGGGTAACTCCAGTGGAACCCAGTGGTCCCCCAGGGTTGAGAGGCAGAGCTGAAAGTCTGGGGAAGCCAAAGCAGTTAGTGCTCACAGTACAAGTCCAGCTGGGTAACTTTTATTTTTTAAGTTAATTTTATTTTTTTTTAATACAGCAGGTTCTTATTAGTTATCTATCTTATACATATTAGTGTATATATGTCAATGCTGAATTTAAAATTATATCAGAATAAAAAATTACAAACAGGGCTTCCCTTGTGGCACAGTGGTTGAGAGTCCACCTGCCGATGCCGAGGACACAGGTTCGTGCCCCGGTCCGGGAAGATCCCACATGCCACGGAGCGGCTGGGCCCGTGAGCCATGGCCGCTGAGCCTGCGCGTCCGGAGCCTGTGCTCTGCAATGGGAGAGGCCACAACAGTGAGAGGCCCGTGTACCACAAAAAAAAAAAAAAAAAAATTACAAATACACTTTTAAAATGAAGGTGAAATAGCAGAAGGAAGATCTAAACCCACCCATCTGTGAGTCCAAGTCTTCATACGTGCCATTTCTAATCATCCTCAGTTTTCCCCAGATTAGTTTAAATAGTCTAAAAGCTCAGATTTGTGGAGTATGAAGGTAAATGAGAGGAGTAGATGGCCAGTTGGTTATCTTGATGGATTAATGAGTGTCTCTTAAGGCAGACATAAAAATCATGGCATGCCAGATATTCTATATGAAGCATTAAATATACAGTCACTACTTCATGAGATATAATATTGCTTGGGTTTATCTATCAGGTATTCTTTTTAGAATATTTTCTCTAACTTTCCTTTGACAAAAATGTAAACAAATACATTAATTTAACATGCCCTTTTTGTAAAAGTAAGCTGCCATATTTGTAGGCTCCTCTCCCAAAAAACAACCACGTGTTCTCTACCTGGCCTGCCATCCACATTAGTTGTTTACTCAGAAGCATTGAGCAGTGTCTCCTAGAAGTACTGACTTACACTGTATCTTAATGGGCTACCTTGTATCTCTGAATTTCTTTCTATTTATGATACAAAATGAAATAAAACCCATTAAACCATGCATCTACACAAAATCAGGGCATTTGTTCAGACCCAGCATGTTGTCTGAAGAGAAAAACATGGAAACCGCATGCAGGTTTTCTGATTGCACAGGCAGTTTCTCTGTTATCAGGACTAGCAGGGCTGTCGGAAGCCAGGACATCCAGCATTTTAAAGTGAGATCTCTCCTTGAGCCCTCCGTGTTCAGTAAAAGTTCTGAAGCTCATAGCTTCTTCCCCATCTGGAATTCCAGCTGCTATTAAACTGCTTCCATGGAGCTGGGATGACTCAAATTTCATGTGCTTGAATCCCTTCTGTGCTTGCAGACAGAGATGGTAAATTAGGGATGCCTGCTGACTGTTGGAGACCTTCACAAACACCGAGGAGTCCAGCATGTGATATGTACGTTGGTAATGAAAGATTCTTGCCAAAATCACTCCAGAAGAAAAACTAAAGGCTTCAAGTGAACATCTTGAAGGTTGTACCTGTCTGAGGGGCTGAGAGAGTTAAAAGGCTGAAGGAACTGGTTTAAGACTGTTAAGGACTTTCTAATAAGTTACAGTTTCCTGAAAGCCAGATGAGGTGCATAAGGAAGTGGTGTGAATAGAGGCCCACAGCTGGGCTGATTCACTTTTGTAGAAATTATTAAAATGTCCGAGTATCCACCTAGGGAGTTGGCCTAGGTGACCTCAGAGAGACAATCCGTCTCTGAATTTCTGAGAAATGCCAATCTTTCTAAGTGTCTATATTTGCAATTGGCAATAACAGATAAATTCAAGCCAAAAAATGCTGAAGTCCAGTTTCTCCACACTCTTTACCTTGAATTAGTGAAATAAATAGCACAAAAGTCGGTTCTCTTCATTAAGCCATTAATCTGTACTTGTTGGAAACAACCCTTTTCTCTTAAAGAGATAATATTTTAAGATATATCTCTTGTTTTAGGCTTAAGTTTATCAACTGAGTGATTAGCTGATTTAACACACATTTGTGGACTCATCTGAGTTGTAGGTGGAGCGCAATGGGAATGCTAAGAAAAGGAACACAGAGACTGTGCCCTTCAGGAACTTCCATGCTCTGGGAAATAAGTCAGAAACAATTACAATATAATATCACATGGTTAATGGGAGAAATCCCATTTAACATTCTCTCGTTCAGTGAAAAAGCCATGTACTATATGGTTGATAGAAAGTCTCTGTTGGTGCACCCAGACAGAAATCACCAGTCCAAGTCTCCATCAAGAGTAGACTGAAGGAAGCACTGACCTGTTAGACTTCCCCTGGGTGTGAACAAAGTTCCATCTATTCCTGAAGCTCATGTTTCTATTGGTCAAGGGCAGTAACCTCCTTTTACCATGAATCAACTGTCTCCATTGCTCTCTCTTTTCATTCTAATACTTTCTTCACTTGGCTTTCTCAAGACTGTATTCTTCCGTTTTCCTCGAAGCATGCTGGTTCCAGTTTGAATCCATATTGGTAGATTTTTCCTTTTCTGATCTCCTAATATTTGCATTCCTCAGAGTTGCCTTGTCAGAACTCTCCTCTCTTCTACTGATATCCACATCTTGGTGATCTCACCCATTTCCATGGCATTAAATGCCGCCCGCATGCTGAGAATCCAGCACTTATAACTCCAGCCATGGCTCTTTTTCTGAGCTCAGATATCCAACTATCTGCACAGTAACTCCACTTGGCAACAAGTAGGTTAATATTACCTCTATTTCCCTCCTTTATGGTGCTTAAATGAACATACAAAAGCACACTGTTACTTAACTGACTTCTCTATTGGAGCAAAGAGAATCTGATAAACCAACCCCATACTAAATTCTTAGCTTATCAGCTTACATTTCCCAACAACGTTTTCACTTCAAAAATGCAAACTTTCAGACAAATGGTTGGATTTCGGCTTATGGTTGAGAGATGTTGGTATCCTCACATGAAGGTAGCTGCCTTGTGTGCTTCTAAGAGGCCTGTCTTCACCACCCTGTTCCAACTAACCATTTCTATTAACCAGGACCAAGTGTAGTTTCAGTTTCTGTAAAGGGCAAATGTTGGTAACATTTTTCTTCTCTCCCTCTCTTTCTCCATTTTCAGTCAATTTTGCTCTCTACTTCCTAAGAGTTTTAGAAGTGTTAAGAAAAAAAAAAATATATATATATATATATATATATATGTATAATATATATCTCACTCACATGACATAAAAAGCAAAAACATGAGAGTTTTTATATGTTAAAATGTTGCATGAAAAATTCTGTAGTTGAGCCAGGTGTTAATATAACTTTTTGACTTTGTTAATCAGAAAGGAAGAATCAGTACTCCGGAAAGACAATCTTACAAAAGAAGCCAAAAATCGGAAGGAAAATAATCAAAGCAATTGCTCTTTTCTCATTCATAGTAAGAATTAAAATAATTTCTGGGGAAACTAAATTTCTCAAGCATATTTTCTATCTCATATATTTTATTACATACATAAAATATGCAAAATGAGGGGAAAAATTTGAAATCAATTCTTAGTCTATAACCATTAGCTTTTCTTCAGGATACCCATTCTACTGTTCCTTAAACACACCTATTTCAGGCAAAGTTAATGGTTTCAAATGGGCTTCTTCACCTAAGTTGCTAGGCATAGAGATTTTTTTATCAGGAACTGGGGATTTAATTCTGTAGGTTTAGAGAAAAAGCACATAAGCTTTGTAGATTGCCTTCTCACATAAAAGGCCAAAGAGATTCTCTTTAAATAAGAAAAATAAAAAGTACTTTTAAACTTTATGTTCTACAAAATGAGTATTTAGTGCACCTCTTCAGTGTTTCAGTTGGTCACGTATAGCACTCTGAAATAAACTCCAAGGAGCCTCAGTCACCCACTGGAACAGTTGGGGGGAAGATGCCACTCCTTGTGTATGTGGTGGTGACGACATGGCAGTGGTTTCTGGTGAGTGTTACCAGCCCAGTGAAAATGCTCCATGAGTGGGAAGAGACCCCAAGAGAAGGAAGAGGATCGTGTTCTGAAATGTTTAGATGCTGAATTCAGAGACCACTTAGTTCTCAGTGGGAACTGTGGCCACCGCAGGCTGTGCCTTGGAAAGTTAATTTTGCCCAGTGCCTCGGTTGTTCATTTATCAAGTAGGCCTCATCAGAGGCTTGGAGGTAAATTCAGCTCTCACTGCAGTGCCCAGATTTATCCAGAGCTCAAAGTATGTGAGCAACATAAATGTGCAGCCTGTCCCAAGCCTGGCGCAGAGGTGGAAGAATTTAGGACAGAGTAACAGAGACAGGGATCCGATGTTCAGCCATGCCCCCTGCTCTCCTCTGCTCCTTGTTTTTTCAAGGAGGCCAGCTGGCCGGCATCTGAGAAACAGCACCAGCCCAGGTGCCATCACCTGCCACTAGCCAGCTCTGCGAATTTTAATTTGGTTTCCTTTACTTTGTATCAAGGACGCTGGGCTGAAGTAATCCCCAGGGATCTTTCCATTGTTGATAGGCACTGATCTAACCAGTGCCACTGCAGACACACCTGGGCAGAATGGTTGTCTGTAGCCGGTTCCTATTAAGAAAACACTTATGTAGCAAGAACTTATTTTTCTTTCAAGATGAATGGGTATCAGTTATGTTGCTGCTGCCAGGCTGCACCTGCCTGGCTCTGAGCTGGTGGGAAGGGTGAGGGACTTCCGAGGTTACAGTGAGGGCAGAGGGTAATCGCTTCTCCGAGGTGCTTACATTGTCAGCTTTGCTTACTTCTGTGGCCTCGGCACTCACTGATATGTGTGACAGATGGTAGCTATTCAATAACATTTTAGAATAGATGAATGAAGCCACAGAGCAGTCTCAGACTCTGTGAGTGAGTTAGATTGCAAGAGGGTTGAGCATCACTTCTTTTTCTAATGACGTGATCAGTTTCATCATACTGTAAAAATTTCCATTGCACCTGAATCCAGTGTAAAAAAAAAACCAGAGATATTGAAGAAAATTCCTACTTACTATAGCAACAAGAATAGATAGATGTTTCCCTATTTATAGATCATACGTATTAGAGTTGAGGAGACATATTATGTTTCCATTTTTCTATATCCAAATTAATAACACTTTCCAGCTAAAACTTTTCTCCTTCCCTGCTTCCATCACACAGGAGAAAATGAAACTAGTTTAAAAAGTTAGAATTAAATGAGCTTTTAAATTATCAAAAAGAGAAAAGCAAATGGTGACAGAGCTTTCAGATTCTTGGTTTTCATTGGAAACCTTCGCCGGTATTCTGCACCGAGGTACTGCACATTTTCTCCCTGCACGTACAGAGTGGGGCAACTGTGAAGACGGTGAGACCCACCCCCCCAGCGCATGCTCTCTCCTGCCCAATTCTAACCACTCGGTTCCAGGTACCTCTGGCAGAGCTGAGGATTTGGCAGTGAGCAGGGCTCTTATGAACGTTTTTCAGGGAATCCCAGCAGCAAGAACACTTGAAGCGGAGAAGGCTCAGTTTAAATCCAAGCTCGGGTTCCTGTGGGTATGTTTTCTCAACTGCAAAATTAGATTAACAACCAATTTGAACTCAAAATGTTGTAAAGTAGATGAAATGAGAAAACACACATAAACCTCTCAGCACCAGGCATGGAATGCAGTAAGCACTCAATAGATGCTGATTAAAGTCCTTATTATTCCAGTTTTTAAAAATCCATGAGGTTTCTCCAGGCCAAATCAGTAGCTTAATACCAGAACATTAATTTCCAAGTTAGTACAACAAAAATATCTTTACACCGTTTATTTCTTCACAAGTTGAGGCAGTATTATGGGGCACAATCAGAAGTTGACAAGTCGCTGGTGCAGGTGAAGTAGCAGAATTAAATGTTCCTGTTCTCACGGGCCGGCAAGTGTGTTGGAACCTCCATTGGACCCGCGTCAGGAGGCCGGTCCTGTTAGGGACACGCATTCTTACAGCAGCTGAACGCACTCGTGCACATCACCTAAATCACACTGTGCGTCAGTCTTGGAATATACAAAAGCAGGGTTTAAAATGAGCTCTCCATACCTTAGGAATATATGTTTTTTGATGTATTTTAAAAGACATTTTCTTTATTTGCAGTTTACCAAAATTGACCATTATATTCAAATGCTAAGGAACTATATAGGACAGTCAGTCAATTGCAATCAGAAGAAACTGTTAAATTCTCAACTTCATTTAAAATAATATCCTCTGAAAATCAATATCACAAGAATGTAAATTTTACTGGATAGGATAAATGTTATTGCTAAGTCTTCACTTATGGGGAAAAAAAAGAGTGGATAAAATATAAATGTCATCTCAAGTATATACCTGATGTTTCAAAACAGATCACATTCTAGATTAAGACAAAGGAAGACAGGTTAAGACTCTGCTTTAACAACTTCTACTCTTAAGGCCATTAATTATAAACAGCACATTCCAGAACAGTCTATGGATTTTTGTCTAATTGAGCTGAGACTAGTGATGGACAGTTCTTACCCAAAAGGACCAATGTTTCATAAATTAAGGATGGAGTCAAATTATATTGTAATAAAAGTATCCTTATTATTAAAATAAATGAATAGAAACAAACATGTATTTGTGATAGCATCATATGCATGAACTTCCTAACCATTCATTTTAATTTGCAAAATGACAGAACAGAAATTCTCACAACCTGGGAAGCAGTGTAACCAAGAGGAAATGAGTAGAATTAGATTGTTTTTTTCTTTTTCCATCAATGAGAAAGTTAAACAAGGCTGATAGGAAAGAGATGAGTGCTTTCTGCCAGACATGTGACTGGAACCTGCAAACTTTGATACCAATGAGATAGTAACACTTCCTGGTGAAGCCACCCACCAGCTGTAATACCCGCGGGGCAGAAAACTCTGTCCGTTTTATGTATAAAAGCACATTGCTGAAATCCTTAAGTTGAAACTCTACTCTGAAATTCTAATCTCCCTCTGAACTCATTGAATTTTCCTTTTTCCATATTTATTTTGGAAGATTCGAGATGGCTGTAAATCCTTGGCCACCTCTCCCACTAACAAGGGGGGTCAGAATTTCCTCCACTTGAGCTGGGGCTGGCCTTAGGGATTTCCTTTGCCAATTGCCTGTGGCGACAGGCCAATCCTGGGACTCCCAAGGCCAGGCCATATGAAGCCCTACACCTTTCCTCCCAGAATCTGCAAGCACTGGCTCTGGGTGAGGCAGCCTCCACGGAAGATGCACGATCCAGAAACCATCAGGCTGTGAGAAAGCACAGAGGATTCGCACGGAGAGCCCAGGCACCAGATAGGTGACGAAGGAAGCTAATTTTTTTAAGCAGCTTTAATGAGGTATAACTGATACACAAAACTGCACATATTTAATTTATCTTATTTGATGAGTTAGGACTTAAAACCATCACCACCATCGAAGTAATAGACACATCCATCACCTCCAGAGGTTTCCTTTTGCCTCTTTGTTTATTGTTGTGTTGTTTTAAGAACACTAAATGTGAGATCTACCCTCTACCAGATTTTTAGCGGACAGGACCCTGTTGTGAATTACAGGCACTGTGTCGTAGAGTAGAAGCCCACCGTTCACTTATCTTGCACACCTGAACCTTTACTGAACACCGCTCCCGCCTCCCCTCCTCCCGGCCCCAGCTGCTGTCATGCTCTCAGCTTCTGAGAGGTTGACTGTTTTACATTCCTCACATAAATGAGGTCACGCAGTATTTGTCCTGTGTCTGGCTTACCTCACTTAGCAAAATGTCCCCCGGGTGCATCCATGTTGTCACAAGTGGTAGAATCTCCTTGTATTTTTAAGGCTGAATAATACTCTATGTATAAACCACATTTTCTTTATCCATTCATCTGTCCATGGACATTTGTGTTATTTCCATGTCTTGGCTACTGTGATTAATGCTGCAGTGAACACAGGGGTGCAGATACATCTTCAAGATCCAGATTTCATTTACTTTGGATGTACACCCAGAGGTGGAATTGCTGGATAACATGCTAGTTCTATTTTTAACTTTTAAAGGACCCTCCATACTGTTTTCCATAGTAGCTGCACCATTTTTTAACTTCCCACCAACAGTATACAGACTAAACACCAGGGAAATGCAAGTCAAAACCACAGAGAAGCCATTTTACGCATTCCAGACTCAACAGATGCCACACGGGAAACAGAAGAACCAAGCAGCCACCAGGACTGATCTGCCAGGTCCTCCACGTACCTCTGTCCATGGGAGCTGGAACAGCCCCCTTGTGTCCCGCCTGCGTTCCTGACCCACAGGGTTGGGACTAGAGTAAGGGAGTTGTGGCTTTGTTTCAGGTGGTTCTAAAACAGATAAGCCAGATACATATCTTCAACCAGATTAGTTCTTTAATATCCCACAAAAGGGAATATTTACTTATCTCATGAGTCCCTGAAATTATCTATTTCTCAGCCGTCATTTATTGTTTTACATACATATTACAGTCCCCCTTTGTTCTACTGTGATCTAGACCTTGCAGTATAAAGTTTAGTGTTAAAGACCCACTAAAGTATTTACAGGAAATTACTACTATTTACTATCAGTTAAAAGTCACAATTTCTTTCCAGGTCAAACTGTCAGTTGTCAAAAGCCTTACAAAGTAGAAAACAACTCAAACCCCAGAGGGTAATTCTGATCACAGTCAATTAGGTTGTGTTTGTCTTCAGGTGGCCTCTTAGTTTTCTTAGTCAGATTAATTTGTTTTTTTTTTGAAGAATTTAATTCCCCTTGTCTTTCTTGAATTCCTATTTGCTATTTTCACTTAGCTGATCTCAACATATTAATTTCCTCCTCATGTTTGGTTGCAGTATAATAAAGCAGTGACAAAAACAGTGCCCCACACGTAGGAAAGCATGGAGCTACTCTTTGCTGTGTTTCTGGTGACCATTTGTGTTCGCGTCACATGGTGTGTAACTACCGAGAGTGTTTCGAAAGGAAATGAGAGAAAGGGTCAATTAATAAGGATTAAAACACAGAGTGACTTTGTCAATTAAAAGCGTGCCATTTGTTTATATGAACTGGGAACTAGATTTTCCTTGCCCACAGTATCTTAAAAGACCGGAACTTTGATGCATCCATCAACTATCAGAGGGGGGGTTCTGCTTTACCATAAAGTAAATACACTGGTTATTTAAGGAAGCTTTCGGTAATATTTAGAATAAAAAGTCGATGAAGTTTCTCACAGAAAAACCAAACCTCAGCACTTAGGTATAGCAGGTTTGCCTCCACTGATCACTACGGTATCTTTTTTTTAAGGTAAAAGGAAACTTTGAATGTGATGGGCTGCTGCATCTGAAATAGTAATATCAATATTTTAAGGCAAAAGCATTTTAAGGCAAGAAACATAGCTTCCAGGTATGCAGCCCTAGGCTGAGCCCGGCGGGGAGCCAAGCATGAGGCTGGCCAGGCTCCAGAATCATTCTGCCCGGCAGGGCACACGGTGCCCACCATGCGAGCTCTTTAAGGTAAGGTAGAATGTGTCTTGGATCCAGAAAGAGGGACAAACAGGTGTGCCGTTTTGTTCTCCATCATTTTCTTCACGTTCTGAAGGAGGCTGCCCCCCGCCCTGTGACCCAGCACATCTTATTCGCAGTGTAACTTTCCGCTGCTAGCCTACAGGCATCTCAGACCTCACTCTGGAGGCTGTGGTCTAGGCAGCTGTAGGGGACTTGTCAGGTAACTGTCTGGTGTTACTGTTTCGGAAGAAGGGCAAGCAAGGTACTAAGCTGAGTAAGTCTCATATCAGAAAAGAGGTACAAACAAAATACTCACATGAGTCGAAACATAACAACGCTAGCGGGTTTGGTGATAAATCATAGCCACGCTCGGCTGCAGAGGAGCAGGGCCTGTGAGCTCCCGCCGCAGGGCTGAGCACACATGGGGGTGACTGCACAACTCGTAAGTAGCTAAGGGAAATATTCTAGACGTCACCCTGCCTCTGAGTATAGAGTCGAAGTAGTTCAGGCAAAGGGAAATAATACCACTACTGATCAAAGTTGTATTTCTTATTGCTTAATTACTATAAATATTTGGTCATTAATCCAGCCAGTAACCCTTCCCAGATATGGTAACACCTGATCCTCATATGGACGTCCAGGCATCAGCGCAGGGACCGTTGTCCCATTTCCTGTGTGCAAACGTTGAGCCTGTGAGGATTCAAATGATTGCCCGGGTCAGGGAAGACCGGTCATGTCCTGATGGGGCCGATGCTTTGGTGTAACGTATTCCTGGGTGACCACACGCAATCCCATCTACACCGGACCGAATGGTGAACCACAGTGTTAATTCTCACTTAATTTACGCTGCGTGCACTTGGATTTATTTAACAACTTTTTAAATGTGGAGGCAAAGTCATCCACCTCCACGGAATTCATCATAGGATAAGCAATCGTTTGTTAATTAATTCAAGAGAAGAGCTTGTTTTCCAAAAGTAAAAACTAAAGCGGCTTCACACGTGTGGATCCTTCAGGTATCCTAGTTCCCTAGGGAAAGAGAAGGCATTTTATTTTAGAAGCAAATTCCAAATTAACAGATGCCAGTTTGAAAAAAGAAAGGTCAGTTTTTCTTTGAGAGTGACTACATTTAATTTGCAAGCCATGATTATTCTAAAATCATTTCATTTCTATTGAAAATTGTTCCCAAGCAGAGAACAGGTATGGTTTTGTTTTGTTTTGTTTAATATACGGCTCTAAGTTTTAGAAGACTTTTCAGAAGTTATTATTCATACGAAATGTCTACTGATAACTTAGTTTTGTCAACACATTTTTCCATCTCTTGTTCAGTAAACTGTTTTTAAACCTTTACGCTGGAGCATTGGGCTGAAAGAACAGCAATGGAAAGCAATCAGTCATTCCCACAAGGAGTTGAGGGTGAATAAACAGACACTGGTGGGCGTGCTGTGTGTGTGTTTGTGGGAGGGGGCACGCTGGTGGGCGTGCTCTGTGTGTGTTTGTGGGAGGGGGCACGCTGGTGGGCGTGCTCTGTGTGTTTGTGGGAGGGGGCACGCTGGTGGGCGTGCTCTGTGTGTGTTTGTGGGAGGGGGCAGGGCACAGCATCGATTCTTAGGCTGCAGATTCAGCCAGTTCTGTTTTGTGTGTAGTCAGGTTTATTTTAACAAAGAGCGACGGGTTTGTTGCTTCTAGGTACTTGTGGGAAAGAGAAGGCATTTTATTTTAGAAGCAAATTCCAAATTAACAGATGCCAGTTTGAAAAAAGAAAGGTCAGTTTTTCTTTGAGAGTGACTACATTTAATTTGCAAGCCATGATTATTCTAAAATCATTTCATTTCTATTGAAAATTGTTCCCAAGCAGAGAACAGGCTTGGTTTTGTTTTGTTTAATATACGGCTCTAAGTTTTAGAAGACTTTTCAGAAGTTATTATTCATACGAAATGTCTACTGATAACTTAGTTTTGTCAACACATTTTTCCATCTCTTGTTCAGTAAACTGTTTTTAAACCTTTACGCTGGAGCATTGGGCTGAAAGAACAGCAATGGAAAGCAATCAGTCATTCCCACAAGGAGTTGAGGGTGAATAAACAGACACTGGTGGGCGTGCTGTGTGTGTGTTTGTGGGAGGGGGCACGCTGGTGGGCGTGCTCTGTGTGTGTTTGTGGGAGGGGGCAGGGCACAGCATCGATTCTTAGGTTGCATATTCAGCCAGTTCTGTTTTGTGTGTAGTCAAGTTTATTTTAACAAAGAGCGACAGGTTTGTTGCTTTTAGGTACTTGTAGCAGACTCTGGGGTCAGAATCCTTGTTTAGAAACCTGACTCTACCAAAGGCTGAATGTGTGACGTTAAACAGTGCATTTATATCTTGGAGCATTGGGCTGAAAGAACAGCAATGGAAAGCAATCAGTCATTCCCACAAGGAGTTGAGGGTGAATAAACAGACGCTGGTGGGCGTGCTCTGTGTGTGTTTGTGGGAGGGGGCACGCTGGTGGGCGTGCTCTGTGTGTTTGTGGGAGGGGGCACGCTGGTGGGCGTGCTCTGTGTGTGTTTGTGGGAGGGGGCAGGGCACAGCATCGATTCTTAGGCTGCAGATTCAGCCAGTTCTGTTTTGTGTGTAGTCAGGTTTATTTTAACAAAGAGCGACAGGTTTGTTGCTTCTAGGTACTTGTAGCAGACTCTGGGGTCAGAATCCTTGTTTAGAAACCTGACTCTACAAAAGGCTGAATGTGTGACGTTAAACAGTGCATTTATATCTCTGTGCCTCAATGCCGCCAACCATAAAGTGGAGATAACAAGTGTGCGGGCCTGTGTGGCTGGCGAAATAGTTAGATGATGACTGGGCAAGTGCAGAGAACAGTGGCTGATTCATAAATTAAAACTTTATTATTATTATTATTTTGATGCTTCGTTTCAATTACCTTCTCATCTTTTGAAATCTTAATTTCATAGGCTTGCAATAATTTGATTATCCTGATTACTAGGGTTTTTTTGACTGGGTAAAATCTAGAACACAAGGGTGTGTATTTCACGTAACACAGAATATGCAGTAACGTCAGTGGGTCAAAATCAAGAGGGGGCAGAAGCCATCAGGCCAAGGCTTTCCCCCATTTTACTGTCAGGCCTGTTTAGTGATGTGTCTGCTAGAAAAAATGCACAACATTGAGGTACTTGAAAGCACTTTTCCAACCTCAGCTTCTAAGCCATCAGGTTTTAAATACAAAACAAATTGTAATGACACTGAATCTGATGAGTATGAATGCATCAGAACATCGGACCGGGAAATAAGACACACACCAAGCCCCAGCTCTGTCAGGAAAGAGCTGGCCTAGTCCTTATAGCTCAGCTACCTTCTCTGTGGCTCACTTTTTTTACACAGAAAACAAGGATTGATTTGATGGCGTAGGTTTACTCCCAAATAAAAGCTATCCACACAGGTACATTTTATTTTAAAGATGTTATTCATCATTGTAAAATTTGTAATTTAAAATGTTCCGATCTTCTTATCACAGTAAAGAAAAAACATTGAAAAATCTATTATTTTTTAATTATTGTTTTAGCTTCATGCATCTTTATTACATCCAAATAAAAATTAAAGATCAACACCATGTTAAAAAGGTCCATTAACTATAAACTAGAAGTCCACTTGTAAAATTCAGTTGGGAAATGACTGGAGAGGAGGACATGGGAATGGAAGTGAGGAGGTGCTCCAAAGATCTTTATCTGTATTATTCCATCATTATATATTCATATCCTGAATGTTATGATAACATAATACTATCTCTTTATTAGTTGATAGATATTTTAATATTCTTATTTGTAATTTTTATTTAAAATTTTAGTTTTTTTAATTTTATTTATTTATTTATTTTTTATACAGTAAGTTCTTATTAGTTATCTATTTCATACATACTAGTGTATACATGTCAATCCCAATCTCCCGAAAAATCTAATATTAAAACATTGAATCTGTGAATATTTTCTTTCCCTTCTCTCAATGTCTGAGCAATTACATAGCCAAACCCACCAGCCAGCCCATGTCCACTAGGAGACACAGCACCTTATTAGTCTGACGGTGCTGACCTCCTGTGCCCACATGGTAATTAATTCACTGAATGAACAAATGTTAGAAGCCATTAGTCCCCGCTGGGAGCCCTTAACTTATTTTAAAAAGTACACTCTGCTTTTGCTCTTTTCTTCAGAAGTTTGTTGTTCCTTTAAGCACACTGTGTTTTCCAAAGTTCCCAGAGAATAAAGCATTAGCACCAAAAAAGTGAATGTATTTCCAGGGTAGCTATTGGACTTAGTGAAACTCTCACTACGTAAACTCGTAACCACCTGAGGATGGAAAATGGAAGATGCCCCGCTAGCAGCATGTCTGGGTTCCAGATGTAGTTCTTCAGAAGATCACCACTTCTTAGAATCTTCTTTCCTTGTAATCCCATAATTCCTTTTATCTAATGCTAAAATGGCACTGTGCAACTGCATTAAAAGTAACTGCAATAATATATACTAGGTGCCTGTTCATCATAAAAATACATTCTCTCTCCCTTCTGCTGCCTCCCATCTCTCCCTTTCATCAGTCTAGTAACTCAAACCCTTTAATCCATGCAGATAAATGCTTCTCTGTTCACAAATGGCAAGATCTTCTAAGGCACTGTACACCACTCCTCCCCAGCAGCCTCCATCTGGGAAGTTAGAGTCTAACATAAAGTCCTACAGGCACTGCATCCCATGGAGAAATACCCCAAGTCAGTCTTGGTCGGGCCAGATGCAGAAGGAGCTGTTCTAATGAAAGTCTTTTAGAGAATAGATACTAATGTTGCCTGAAAACTGTGCCCCATCCACACTAACTCAACAACTGAATATACTTGTGCATTTCCTACTTGGGAATATTCCAGAAAATGTCCTGATGGTACTCAGGAGCACCATGATTCTCCAGCGTGGTGTGTTTGGAATCCCCCTTCTGTGAGATACCTGTTTCTAGGCATGACCATGCTGATGATGATGGTGATTGTGGTGATGGTGATGATGGTGACGGTTATGACGATGATGATGGTGATGGTTATGACGATGATGGTGATGATGACGATGATGGTGATGGCGATGATCATCATGGTGACAATGATAGTGATTGTGGTGGTGATGATAATGGTGATGATGGTGGTGATGGTGATGGTGGTGGTGGTGGTGATAATGGTGATGATGGTGGTGATGGTGATGAGGATGAAGGTGAGGATGATGGTGATGGTTATGACGATGATGGTGATGACGACAGTGGCTGATTCATAAATTAAAACTTTATTAATGATAGTGATCGTGGTGGTGATGATAATGGTGATGATGGTGGTGATGGTGATGATGGTGATGGTGACGATGATGATGGTGGTGATGGTGATGAGGATGAAGGTGAGGATGATGGTGATGGTTATGACGATGATGGTGATGATGACGATGATGGTGACGGCGATGATCATCATGGTGACAATGATAGTGATCGTGGTGGTGATGATAATGGTGATGATGGTGGTGATGGTGATGATGGTGATGGTGACGATGATGATGGTGGTGATGGTGATGAGGATGAAGGTGAGGATGATGATGGTGATGGTTATGACGATGATGGTGATGGCGATGATCATCATGGTGACAATGATAGTGATCGTGGTGGTGATGATAATGGTGATGATGGTGGTGATGGTGATGATGGTGATGGTGATGATGATGGTGATAATGTTGTTGGTGGTGATTGATGGTGATGAGGATGAAGGTGAGGATGATGATGGTGATGGTTATGACGATGATGGTGATGGCGATGATCATCATGGTGACAATGATAGTGATCGTGGTGATGGTGATGGTGGTGGTGGTGATGATGGTCATGATGATGGTCATGATGATGATTGATGGTGGTGATGATGGTGATGTTAATGATGATGATGGTGTGACCATGCTGATGATGATGGTGATTGTGGTGATGGTGATGATGGTGACGGTTATGACGATGATGATGGTGATGGTTATGACGATGATGGTGATGATGACGATGATGGTGACGGCGATGATCATCATGGTGACAATGATAGTGATCGTGGTGGTGATGATAATGGTGATGATGGTGGTGATGGTGATGATGGTGATGGTGACGATGATGATGGTGGTGATGGTGATGAGGATGAAGGTGAGGATGATGATGGTGATGGTTATGACGATGATGGTGATGGCGATGATCATCATGGTGACAATGATAGTGATCGTGGTGATGGTGATGATGATGGTGGTGACGATGGTCATGATGATGGTCATGATGATGGTGATAATGTTGATGGTGGTGATGATGGTGATGAGTTCTGGTTGATTTGTAGGTCCTTCTGTATTCTGGACTTATGCCCTAATGGGGTTGCATTTGCTGCAACTATCTTCTGCTCTGTTCTTGCTTTTTCACTTCTTTAATGGTGTCTTTTGGTGAAGAGAAGTTTTTAATTTTAATACTATCCAATCAGTCTTTTCCTTTAGGACCGGGTATAGCATACTGGCTAGTAATCAAACCTGAGACATTTGTTGCCTGATTTTGAGAGTTTCAGAATAAGACCATGGAGCCTGAGGTCAGCCAGAGTCTGATTTTCTCTGAAGTCCTCACATAGAAAGGAGTGAACAGTCTATCTGAGGGCAGGATGGTGCCAGCAGGGGCGGGAAGCCAGAGAGGGAGCATGCTGGCCTAAGAGTATAGGACAGAAAAGCATCTTCTGATGTGCAGAGATATCAGTTTGAATCTCAGCTTTGCAACTTACTGTTATTGTGAATAGGGTATTTTGTAACCTTGCCTGAGCCTCCATTTCCTTGAATAGAAAATACAGATAAAAATAAAGAAAATCATTCATTTTATGTCATCATATTTCTTAGCACATCATGCACAGGGTGGATGGGTTGGAAATGTACAAAGACAACGTGGATGATGAGAAAAAACTTAAAAACCGAAAGGAAGAATATAAAGGAGTACCTTGCCTGAGCCTCCATTTCCTTGAATAGAAAATACAGATAAAAATAAAGAAAATCATTCATTTTATGTCATCATATTTCTTAGCACATCATGCACAGGGTGGATGGGTTGGAAATGTACAAAGACAACATGGATGATGAGAAAAAATTTAAAAACCGAAAAGAAGAATATAAAGGAACATAAGAGAAATTGTAATAAAGTTGACAGATTATTGAAGTATTTCTTCAGGTTAAAAATCATTCCCTTGAGCTCTTAGGTTACAACAATAACATCTTCATAGTATGAAGCTGTCCTAATGTATATCACAATAATAATCCCTACCACAACTCTGTTGAGGGGAGGACCGTTGACGCCACATTTTATTTGGTTTTATTTATTTTTGGCTGTGTTGGGTCTTCGTTGCCATGCGCAGGCTTTCTCTAGTTGCAGCGATCGGGGGCCACGCTTCGTTGCGGTGCACGGGCTTCTCATTGTCATGGCTTCTCTTGTTGCAGCATGGGCTCTAGGCGCGCGGCCTTCAGTAGTTGTGGCGCACGGGCTTAGTTGCTCTGCGGCATGTGGGATCTTCCCGGGCCAGGGATCGAACCCGTGTCCCCTGCATTGGCAGGCAGATTCTTAACCACTGTGCCACCAGGGAAGCCTGATCACCATCATTTTAAAATAAAAATAGCATCTTTTCTATATTCCACTCCTTTGCACAATGAATGATGGTCCCTAAAGACAGGTTCATGTCATGACCCCTGGAACCTGTGAATGTGGTCATATTGGAAATAGTCTTTGGCAGTGTGATTAAGTTAAGGACCTTGAGATGGTCATCTTGGATTATCTGAGTGGACTTTACAAGTAACCTTGTAAGAGACACAGGAAATACAGAGGAAAAGAGGAGAAGGTCATGTGAACACTGACCAAAGTCTGGAGGGGTGTGGCCATTGGCTGAAGAAAGCCTGGAGCTGGCAGAAGCTCCAAGAAGAAGGAGGGATCTTCTGCCTGAACATTCAGAAGGAGCATGGCCCTGCCGACAGACACCTTGATTCTGAGCTTCTGACTCCAGAACTGAGAGAATAAATTTATATCCTTTCAAGCTACCCAGTTTGTGACACTTTGTTATAGCATCCCTAGGAAATAAATAGCCCATTATTTGGTTGAACTGAGCTTCCGTGTGTGTGTGTGTATATATTATATATATATATATAAAATCAACATAAATGTTTTATTTCCCTGATGAAGAGATGACCTCAAAGAGCTCT
Organism: Neophocaena asiaeorientalis asiaeorientalis; assembly: GCF_003031525.2. Lineage (NCBI taxonomy): Eukaryota > Metazoa > Chordata > Mammalia > Artiodactyla > Phocoenidae > Neophocaena > Neophocaena asiaeorientalis. Next base: position 591,535 of record NW_020175446.1, on the reverse strand, counting down.
CGGGCTTCCCTGGTGGTGCAGTGGTTGAGAGTCCGCCTGCCGATGCAGGGGACACGGGTTCGTGCCCCGGTCCGGGAGGATCCCGCATGCCGCGGAGCGGCTGGGCCCGTGAGCCATGGCTGCTGGGCCTGTGCGTCCGGAGCCTGTGCTCTGCAACGGGAGAGGCCACAGCAGTGAGAGGCCCGCGTACGGCAAAAAAAAAAAGAGCTCTCAAGGGCTTTACAAACAACATACATCCTTGTAAAGGTTGCTAAAGAAGAAGCAGAAAGCAAACTCTGCTGAACACGCTGCTGGTTGGGAGGGGTGCCAGCCCCCAGGAGGGCAGGACGTGGAGCTCCGGGCCCTGGAGCCAGATCCTGAGACAGAGGAGGGGCAGGGGGCCTCGTCCTTCAGCCTCCATCCTCCATCACTCTCCTCCACAGCCTGCTGCTGTCAGTCTCTCGGAAATTCACTTTGATCCACCTGAGACTTTTGTTACCCGACCCTGCCTGACTCGGGGGTCGTCCCCATGAGCGCATGAAAGCTCTAGTTCCCCTCAGCTCTCGTGTCTTCTTTGGGGTTTCACTTAGTGCACACTGCCACTCGGTCATCTTTTCTGATGAACGTATGAAAGCAGAGAGGGTGGCTGTAAGGTTTCTGTTTAAAAAAAACACATTCCAAGAGTGAATTCATGTTTCTTTTAACAAAAATATGTTGAACTGTTTCTGTAGGGAGGCACTTGCATACAGATACATACAAATAAGTGAGTCTGTTCTGACTTCAAGGACTTCACCATCGTAAAGGACCCGTTTTTCTCCGTGTCACAGTTAACCCCAAAGGGAAAGGTGACAAGAGGCTGTGGACAGGAAGCCAGGGTGACAGTCATTTCAGGGTGTAGATGCAAGAAAAGACCAAACCTTAAAAATGGTATACCACTCCTCACACCTGAGGTAGGGAATTTTTTCCCCAGAGAGCAATTTATTGTCAACACATAATAATAAAAATGTTTATACACAAATACTTCACATGGAAAAATTCACAACAAGGTAAGAAGGAATAATCAGTTTAGTGATTAATTTCTTATTTCTCCAGGGCAAAACAAAAACAACAAAAAAAAGAATTAGGATTTGAACCAAAGAATAAATGCACAGAAGTGTGAAATGGAAGTTATGAACTAAAAATACACATTTTTTCTCTTTCTCTTAGTCCTTTGGGGTAGCATTCTTAAACACCAAGCGTAAGTGTTAAGATTCGTAGGGGAGGAAAACAATCTTTTCCTTCTCCCCTTCTTCCAGGTTCTCCGCTGGGGCCCCAGTAATAAAGGACAGATAAACAAAAGAAAAACAGACAGAAGTTTATTAACACGTACATCTCATACATACATGGGAAACTCAGGGAAGAGTAACTCAAAGAGATGGCTTAGAATTTGGGGTTTAAATACCATCTTCAGCTAAAACAAAAGAAGAAGGTTCTTGGGGAGCCTGGTTCTGTGGTGATCAGAAAAAAGCACAGGAAACAAGGGTGAGGCTTTTTATGCAGATTTAAGCCATGATTGGAGTCTCATCTCTTCCAGGTACAGAGCAGGAGATACCTTTACAAATGAGGATTTCCTTTATGAATGTAAACTTCTCTTACAAAAGGTAAGTTCTACTGTTTTCAGAGCTTCTCCCATCAGACCCCAGTCAGCTGTTTCTCAAAATAATCCTTATGCCAAAGAGGCATATTTAGAGTGGCATACTCTGCTCTCCTACAACATATGACAATAAAGCTTAACACCTATATGTTATTTACTATTTGCTAAACATTTTCTTAAGTGTTTCACATATATTAAGTTATCATCACCACAACATCTGAATCCTACTATTACCCACACTTTATCGAGGAGAAAACTGAGACCCAGAAATGACTTTGCCCAAGATAACAAAACTGGCTCAGGACAGCGACTCTGCTTTCTACCAGAGCCCGTTCTGCATGATTGTTTCCTCAATGAGCTTCAGTAGACAGAAAATAAAAGGGTAATAGCTTTGATAAATATATTCACTCAGCATTAACTAGGTACCTCTTGTGTGTCATGCTTTCTCCCAGATTCACAGCAGAGAACAAGTGAATACTGCATGGTCTTTGCCTTGGGAAAATTAATGCATAAAATAAGGACCTATCATAAATCTTTATATTTATCTTTAACAATGTAATGCATTCTTTTATTTCACTAGACTTAGGAGTCTAAGCAGAGACAGAGTGTCCAGCAAACTGATAGAATCACATAAGGCTTAAATGCACAAATATATAGGAAGAGAGACTGGAAAATTGCATAAAGTAGAATCTAATTTGGCAACCACCACTGTTTGCTTAGAAAGGAGAAATGAATATTTATCATATGCGTCTAGGGTTCAGACACTTCACCTGCATAGAACATAGTTTCAGATCAGAATATAAACTCAAAAAAGTTTCCTAAATAGAAAATTGTAACTGACCCTCCAGCCAAGGCAGAGGGTCGGGAAAGGAAGGTCTTACTGACCAGGGTCTGATGGGTCAGCTGACAGTGAGGAAGAGAACAAGGATTCAGCCCCACAGCATAAGAATCTAGTGCCTTTACTGCGGCAAATCCTGAGTAGCTCAGGAAAGCAAGACCCTGTGTAACAGGTTGGCAACCTGGTAATCAAGATATTCTAGGGCTTCCCTGGTGGCGCAGTGGTTGAGGGTCTGCCTGCCGATGCAAGGGACACGGGTTCATGCCCCGGTCCGGGAAGATCCCACATGCCGCAGAGCGGCTGGGCCCGTGAGCCATGGCCGCTGAGCCTGGGTGTCCAGAGCCTGTGCTCCGCAACGGGAGAGGCCACAACAGTGAGAGCCCCGCGTACCGCAAAAACAAAACAAAACCAAAAGATATTCTAAGTTCTTCCTTGACAAACTGTGCGTCTTGACCCATGAATGGGTTTTGAAATCAATATAGTGTATTCTGATCATCATTTGTTATATGTGACATAGATCAGAATGCAGAGGACTTTAAATAGCGAAGCTTGCTCTTGCTTTGGAATTTTTTTCCATTATGTAAACTAATACGTTGTGTACATGCTTATATGATTATGTTCATAATTTATATTATATACACACAGACACCTATACATATGTATATTCAAGTATCACAGTTAAAAATATATTTCATACTAAAGATCAGGGTTAAAAGAGTCGGCTTTGGATTTTTTTTTCATGTGCTAAGGATACGGAATATGGTAAGCACGAGTAATAGGTAAAATTCAGAGCACTGCAGGTGCATTGTATGTACGCGGTTTTCTATACACTGAATTACTAGTGCTCTGTAATAAAATAAACAGACAACTGATAAACATCAGCCTAGAAGATCTCAAAATTTTATGCTGAGTAAAAGAAGCCAGACACAAGAGAAAACATACTGCACGATTCCATTTATATGAAATTCTAGAAAAAGCAAAGCTAATGTACAGTATCACAAAGCAGATCTGTGGTTGCCTAAAGGCTAGGAGAAAAGGGCCCGAAGGTCACGATGAAAGCTTTCTGTTTTCTATTTTCATTTGTGGTTATGTGAGTAGATGATACTGGGTTGGCCAAAATGCTCTTTCAGTTTTTTTAAGTAAAAATAAAAGACACATTTTTCATTTTCACCAAGAACTTCATCGAACACTGTATTCACCCTTTTATTCCACTACCTTCTGCCATTTTTCAGGCAACTTCATAATTCCATCTTTTCAAAACTTTTTATCTTTTTGAGCAAAGAACTGTTCCAGGTGCCTTTTACAGTCTTCCAGGGAATTGACATTTTTTTCCATTAAGACAATTTTGTAAAGACCTAAATAAATGGAAATCTAAAGGTGCAATGTCTGGTGAATACGGTGGATGAATCAGAGCTTCCCAGCCAAGCTGGAACAGGATTTGCTTGGTCATCACAGAAACATGCGGTCTTGCGTTATCCTGATGGAAGATGATGTGTTTTCTGCTGACTGATTCTGGATGCTTTTTGTCGAGTGCTGCTTTCAGTTGGTCTAATTGGGAGCAGTACTTGTTGGAATTAATCGTTTTGGTTTACCAGAAGGAGCTCATAATAGAACTCCCTTCTAATCCCACCATATACACAACATCACCTTCTCTGGATGAAGACTGGCTTTTGGTGTGGTGGTGGTGGTTCATTTTGCTTGACCCACGATCCCTTCTGTTCCACATTATCGCACGATATCCACTTTTCATCCCCCGTCACAATTTTTTTTAAAACGGAACGTTTTTATTACATTTAAGTAGAGAGTTGCGTGCAGAAATACGCTTAACTTATGTGGGACTCAAACATCAAAGCGATTAACATAACCAAGCTGGTGCAAATGATTTTCAATGCTTGATTTGGATATTTTAAGTATGTTGGCAACCTCCCGCATGGTATAATGTGGACTGTTCTCAATTAATGTCTCGATTTGATTGCTATCAACTTCAAATGGTCTGCCCAACCGTGGAGCATCATCCAGGGAGAAATCTCCAGCGCAAAACTTCACAAACCACTTTTCACACGTTCGATCAGTCGCAGCACTTTCTCCAGACAGTGCACAAGTCTTTTTTTGCATTTCGGTTGCATTTTTACCTTTCTTGAGATAATAAAGCACAATCTGCTGGAAATGTTGCTCTTTTCTTTCATCTTCCATATTAAATGGCTACACAAAAATTCACCAATTTTGATGTCTTTTTTTAAATGCACGCTGATATGACAGCTGTCACATACAATCTAACAAAACTGTTTCAAATTAACTTAAAGACAACTGAGTGCTACTAGAGCCACCTTACGGAAGAAAACTGAACAAACATTTCAGCCAACCTAATAATGTTTGTTAAAAACTCATCCCACTCTACATTTAATTGCAGCACTTTCTCCAGACAGTGCACAAGTCTTTTTTTGCATTTCGGTTGCATTTTTACCTTTCTTGAGATAATAAAGCACAATCTGCTGGAAATGTTGCTCTTTTCTTTCATCTTCCATATTAAATGGCTACACAAAAATTCACCAATTTTGATGTCTTTTTTTAAATGCACGCTGATATGACAGCTGTCACATACAATCTAACAAAACTGTTTCAAATTAACTTAAAGACAACTGAGTGCTACTAGAGCCACCTTACGGAAAACAACTGAACAAACATTTCAGCCAACCTAATGTTTGTTAAAAACTCATCCCACTCTACATTTAACATGAGTGCATTTAATTGTAAAATACACTCAATATAGTTAATAAAAAAATAGTTACCACCATAAGTTTTGGCCTTTAAATGCATATCCAGTAACTAACTGGAAGTTTCTTTTATTTTTTAAGCAACTCTGAGTAATCAGGCCAAAACACTGAAACCCTTTGAGTATGATTTTGTTAACGGTATTTTGAAAGTTATAAGCTAATCAGACCCAATTCTCTGTTGGTTAAAAGTTGCCCTTATGAGGCTCATTCTGATTGTCACTCACCGTGAATGATTTGTTTACAGAAACTTTCCAGGCAGCCCTTCCGCCCCCTCCCACGCCTACCTGCTCATTAAGACGGAGCCCCGGGTGGGTCATGTCAGAGGGCCGTCCTCCCCGCATCCCAATTGCACTTAATACCAAGAGCAGATTTTGGAATCTTAGCTGCAGATTATTTCTTGCCTCATTTCCATGGCTGTGTGTACTCTGTTTGGATTTGGTGATACTGTTTTGGCTTATTTACCGTATGGATTTCTCTCTGCCCTCTGGTAACCCTGGAAGAAGGCACTGATGTATTGATCTAGCTACTCATGAAAATAAACCTCAGTCGACACCTCCAGAGGCTACCACAAACCTTTACCAATCATCGCATAGACCAAGCCGCCGCCCCGCCGCCACCCTGCTCTTTGTGGATGTCTCCTGGGAACAGCAGACCACTGCTTCCCGTCCCTCTCCTGGTCTTGCCTTATTCCTCCCCTGACTCCAATTCCTTGGGTAACTCCGGAGGGAACGCACCTGCTTTACCTTCTTCTCCAGATGAATACGTTTCAGCCTTCAGGGTCTACTTCTACTTTTCTGTCTTCCGAGTGCCAGAAAAAATCACAAGGAACATAAAAGAAAATGGAAAACAAGGAATCATGCAGTAGTCACTGTGTGTTTGATCGTGGCCTGTTTTTGAGGATGGATGGATGCTTTCTTTTGAAGTAGGTGCCGTGGTGTCCCGTTGAGTGAACTTAGTGTATAATTCAATCATGTCTCGAGCTAATGAGATGTTGCTTTTCATCACGGTGGAAATAAGAACATAAACATGTCAGTAAATTCCTCAGGTGTTACACTGCATCGGAAGAGGGTGATCCCTGGAAGTTACTATGCTACGTGAACACCTTTGAGAGACAGGTCAGGATGAATGGCCCTGAGACAGATGACAGACCTCCCGTCTAATCTCGGACATGTAGAGCTGTTGCTCTTCGGTACCAAGCAATCTTTATGTTGCCTACCTGCAACGGGTGGCCTGTCAGCCTCAGTCCTCAGGGAGCCCGCACTGCAGACTGTGTCAGATGAGGTAGACACGTCCCCAGCTCTTTATCAGCAGAACTAAAATTAGACCCCAGGTCATCCTCTATCATACATTTGCTTCTCTGGTATGAATATTAACTATATAAAGCAATAGAGGGACTTCTTTTCATGGTTTAAGAATTTCTCATCAATATCTTTGAGAAGACCGTGCATGTCTTTTAAGTGGTATCAACCTTCTTCTCACACAGATAATTACAGAGGAGAAAGGGCAGCTATCGCTCTTTAATTACAGTGTTGCTAAGTACTCAGCGTTTAATTATTCAGCTATTACAGTTTTAAAATTATGCTTCTGAAGTTGTTGTAACATAGTCATGAAAGTGGGAGTTGGAGCAATAATTTCAGTCTCATGATAGTTGTGGGGAGAGCTCTGCTAACACATGCACCTACAGAAATAAAGCATCCCTTGTGTTTAACATGGAACCTGGCAGGTGCCTACACTTACTTCAGGCAGAGAGACATTTGCTAGGTGACATATTTGTTGTATGGAACTCAATTATTTCTTCCCTGTAGAATGTAGTGATTTAAGAAACTTCTCTGTCAGTAGGCTTTAGGGGGGAAAATCGGAGGAGACAGTGCCAGTTTGACAGTATAATCACTTAAGACTTGTCCCTGGCCAACACTTAAAAAAACTACCTTCCTGAGTAGAGATGCCAGAATATTCACTTTAGTCTAACCATAGTCATAAAGGGGTTCAGAGACTATAAGAACACAGTCCTGACTGCAGTTACTATAATTCTAAAAGTTCATGTTTTAATGAAAACTTCATTCTTCTGTCAGAATTTTATATATATATATATATACATATATATATTTAAAGTATATAATATATATGTGTGTGTATATATATATCTTTTTAGAAGATCTGATACATACTCTTAAGTAACATGGCCCATTTAATATTCATTGAACAATTGACTCAGTAACTAAAGATTAATAAATGTCAAAGAATAGAAATATCACAAAGGATATTCACAGATAATAACAGAATTAAACTAGAAATTAATAAGTGAAAGATATCTGGAAAGTCCCCAGTAAAAATATGGAACATTTCCCAAACATTGGGAAATTAAGCAACCTGCTTTATTTCCAAAGCGAATAAGAAATATTTTAAACTAAATGAAAATGTAACATACCAAATTTGATGGAATTCTGCTAAAGCAATCGATGGCAGAAAATTTATAACATTAAAATGCTTACTTTTATGAAAAGAACAAGGAGCGATATAAACTTCCACTTAAAACACACACACACACACACACACACACACACACACACACACACACAGAAAAAGCAAATTAAATCCAAAGCAGTTAGGGGGAAGTAAGCAAGAAAGTTAACAGCTCTTAAAAAAAAAGAAGAAGAAAAAGAATTTTAGGACAGAAAATCAAATAAATAAACCTGGAAGTTTGTTTTTTTTAAGAACAATAAAAATGATAAATTTCTAAGCCTACTAACCAAAAACAAAGAAAGAAGATACAAATTAGCAATACAGGAGTGCAGGGGCATGGAGGAGGTGCTTCTCAACCACAGCACCCAAGACTGAGAAGAAGAGTAACTACTGTGAATAATTCTGTATCCACCAGTAGTCAGCGTAGAAACTTAGATGAAATGGACCAATTCTGTGAAAGATATCAATACAATCTACTAAACTCACTCAAGAAAAAACTACAGATAACCTGAATGATCCCATATCTATGAAAGAAATTAGATCTGTACTTAAAAACTTCCAAACAAAACCACATGTAACAGATTTTGCTAGTAAATTCTGTTATGTGTTTAGGGAAAAAATAATACCAATTTTATAGAATTGCTTCCAGAAAATGGAAGTGGAGAGTACTCATTTTATGAGGCCAGCATTACTCAACAATAAATAAAAAGAAAAAAATATCAGAGTCAAGTGGGTTTAAGCCAGGAATGAGGACTAGTTTAGCATTTGATAATCAATCAATGTATATAGTTCTCCATGTTAATTATCTGAAGAAAAAAGAGGCATGGGGCTTCCCTGGTGGCACAGTGGTTGAGAGTCTGCCTGCCGATGCAGGGGACTCGGGTTCGTGCCCCGGTCTGGAAAGATCCCACATGGCCAGAGCGGCTGGGCCCGTGAGCCATGGCTGCTGAGCCTGCGCGTCCGGAGCCTGTGCTCTGCAACAGGAGAGGCCACAACAGTGAGAGGCCCGCGTACCGCAAAAAAAAAAAAAAAAAAAAGAGGCATGAAGTCATTTTAATAAATGCATTAAAAAATTGACAAATTATATATTATAAACTCTCATTATTCTTTAAGGATTGTAGTGGGAGCAAAATGCAGAAGAGAAAGAATAAATGTGTAGATGAACTGCAGGTAAGAAAGTAAGATAGCTGGGGTTAATTTGCAGAAAAATAAAGTGATTTTAAGCAGAAAAATAAAATAGGGGATTAAGTGCTTATGAAATTGTTAGAATTCCTGGCAAAGCAGCTTTAGACTGTGGTACTGGGAATGGCACCCCAAAATCTCAATGTGTGAATGTCCTTTTCACAGTGAAATAAGAAACACAGTGAATCTACGGGAATTCCCTGGCAGTCCAGTGCCTAGGACTCTGCGCTTAAAGTGTTGAAGACACATGTCATGTCCTTTCTACCTTCTTATTGGGAAGTTAAGATCAGTGTGACAGTGTGACATGTGACATGAGTCCCCACTGGATGGGATATGGAGCTCCTCCTTGGGGCCTGTTGCAGGGTTGTTTCCTTTGTATCAACCTCAGGACATAGCCATCTGTCAATATTTGAGGCATAAATAAATTATTTACCTCTTAAGGAAATTTTAAAAAAAGAAACAGACCTCATAGAAAAATATTGGTTTTTATAGAAATATTGGGGTTTATAGAAAGTAGATGAGAATTAAGAGTGTTTGTGAGTTTATGGGACTTCCCTGGTGGTCCAGTGGTTAAGACTTCGTGCTTCTACTGCAGGGGCCACGGGTTCGATCCCTGGTCGATAAGGTCCCGCGTGCTGCGCAGTGCGGCCAAGGGGGAAAACAAAAGAGTGTTTGTGAGTTTAAACTGGGGAGTTAAGATTAGTGACTTAAGAAAGTATAATGTGCTTTAAATATTATGATGCTGTAACTAATAAAAGTAGCAGTAGATCTGGGGAAATTAACTGTGAAAACAACTATCCCTTATATCAACTAATCACATATAACGTCTGGCTCTTTCCTTGAAGTTATACTGTATACGCTGTGCCCCTCCCCCATTAATGAGTCTAATTTATAGAAAGTAGACATATTTTAGAAGCAGGGAAAATGGAAGGACATTTTATTTTATAAACTGGAAATTATATGTAGGGGCTTTTGTGGCGATAGGCAGCATATTCTTGAAAACATCCCTACAACCAACAAAATAAAAGGGAAGCAGGTGCAAGTGTTAGCTGGAAGTTTCCAGAAAGAAAGGAAAAGAGGAACAATAGAACCAGAGGCCTCTGACTCAGTGCGAACAGGAATGGTTTTGGGGGATGTCAGGGCAGGACGCAGTAAAATTTGTGAGGTTCCAGGAGCGATGGGGCATGTAGGTCAGAAACATGAAAATAAACGTCTGTGACAGAGCAGGAGACTCAGCAGGGAGAAGCTGATTCTTCCCATTGAAAGAATGCAGCAAGCTTTCTGCGGAGGCTCCTGCAAATAAGAGTAAAGGTAGAAAATAAAGAAAATGAGAAGAGTGCTGTGTTACATTGTTGGACCGACATCCCAGCGGAATACAAACCCTCGAGAGGAAAGCAAGAATGGAGATGGAAGTTATGGCCGGAGGTGGAAGGAGATTCCTGAAGGCACCAGGGACTGAGTCCCTCCCATCTGTGTGGGCCAATCCAGGGGTTCTGTGATCAAAGAGCTGGGTAGAATATGTCCCTCCAGGTGAGAAAGGGGAGGATAAAAGCCTCCAGCTCTGGAAAAGGAAGAGAGGGGAGACCGTGATGAGTGATCAGGTATGGATAGCACAGGTCTTCAGTTCTGACACTGAGCACAGGGAGTGAGTGTGCTAAGCCACCAGGAAGACTTGGAGAGTCCCTGGGGGTCATAGGGGGGCTGGTCCCCACATCCTCATTCCCCAAAACCATTTCATGGGGAAGAAGCCCTGAAGTTCACCTATGCCTGTGGAGTCCACAGAAAGCAGCTCAGAATTACGAGTGTCTGGGAGAGAGCTTGGGAGAGGGCTGAGGACCGAAGTCAGAAGGGTGGACCCTCCACGCGGGGTCTGAGGGTGGCGCCGCAGGACCACTGGGTGATAAGAAGACCCTCAGCGTCAGGGCACAGACTGGTCACTGGGAGGATGCACAGAAAGCAGGGCTTCACTGTCTTACCCGGCATGAGGGGGCGGCAGGGAGGCAGCACCACTCCAGTTTCACATCCACCACCCAGAGTTATTCTACATCCTCCCAGGTACTGCTTAACCTTTGTAAAATACATATTTTTAATTTTGATGAATTCAAAGGACTAGATCTGTTTAGTTGCAACTGCCAAAATAGAACAATGTAATAAAATATAAAATACTGGTGCTCAGTAAACTTTGGGAAAGGCTGACATTTTGTACGTTGTGCTCCTAGGTGTTGCTAAAAGTCAGTCCTGACACAAGAGCACTTCATTTCGTGTTTTCTTGCCAAGTGTACTTAAATCTTTGGTCAAGGACAGAAAGTGTCTGCCTCCTTCTCTCTCCACATGGATTTACAAAGGAAAACATAACTGTGGCTTTTAGGATGAGTCTGTCTATATGGGATAGAGCAGGAAGATATTATTATTAAGTCAGCATTGCAAGTACATCTTGGGGAAAAGGCACCAAAGATGAATTCTGTGCCATGCTGTTTTTAATTGACAAGTCCGAAGTTATTAATTCCTAAGTGCGTACCTGATCAGATAGATAGCTAGACACACACACATGAGTAAATATATGTAATACACACACGACTTATATATACATTCATGTTGATTATTTGCTTCTGCAAAGAAAAACAAACAATAAAACTGAAAGAATTAATCAACAAGGAAACTAGATTGTGAACAGTAACATAATACTACTGTTTATTTTTCTGATTATGTTATAACGAACAAACTTCAAGTTTGACAGAGGTATGTGGGAGGAAAATAAGTTCCTGAACCAGAAATAATTCAATGTACCATACAAGAATTATTAAAAAGAATAAGCTATATCTTCTTACAAGAATTTCAATAAAGTAGGCTATGTTTGGATAAGTTATAAAGAAGATTTTTCAATGAAAAAGGTAAGATCAAATGTGTTCTCTATTGCGGATTTGCTTGTTATAGAAAGAACTCTCATAGGAAAGAAAAAACATTATAGTCAAAAAATTACAGAAAAAGGCAAGTAAGAGAATTTTACATAGACTGACACCAGGTGAGAAGAAAGAAATTATATCAGAGAAGAATGGAGGTATTAAATAAAGCTCACCAAGAAAAAGAGAGGGAAATATGAAAATTTTATTGTCATGAAAAATGGACATTAAAGCAAGCAGAAAAAGGTGGTGACAAACAGCAGCTATGCATAAGAGACAAGATTGAAACAGGGTTTGGATCTGAAATGTCAAGGAAGAAATAAGTGAAATGCTTTGGATTGAACAGTACAACAATAGAACAATACAATAAACGCCTAAAAGAGAAAATTATTTACCTTCTGACATAAGAATGGAAAAAGTAAATAATATAAAAAGAAAGTAAAGTAGGGTCTGAGAGGTCTTCTCCCAGATAACACTGTCAAGTGCCCTGGGATTTCCCTACTCTTTTTGAGCAGAGCCTTAATGCTTTAAAAGGCTGAAAGAAAAAAGGTGAAATGTCCAGAGGAAGAAAACAAAAAATAATTTCACTAAATGAAAGGGAGGGGAGGGTGTGGGTGGGTGATGTCAGCGAAATGGAGGAAAAGAGGGTTTCCAGTGCTCGTCCCTTTGCAGAAACATCTATCCAGGCATGAGAATACCTTCCCGAGAGCCAAGGACTCCATCCAGGTGAGGGATTACGGCCCCTGGGGAGCACAGACGTGAGAGCACATGCCTGAAGAGGGAGGGAGGGCAGGCTCGTCACCTGCATCAGCTGCATCGCCCAGGCGGCCCAGCTGGAGAGAGACGCCTCCCTGTGGGCGGGAAAGTGAGGTGAGCCCCCGGCCCAAGTCACCCCCGTGAACTCTGCTGCTGGGCTGGCCCCCATGGACCCTGGATCCAGTGGACCCAGGGTCCAGGTCCGTACCCAGGACCCACCCCAGCACCCAGAGGCCCCACAGACTGAGGGCCAGGCCCCTCCGTGGGCCCAATTGCCAGTCTCCCCTACCCCCCAGTGCTAGGCTGGCCACAGTGACTCAGGCTCAAGGCCACCCCAGCACCAGGCTGCCCCCAGGGACCAGACAAGGGCTGGGGGAAAGGGGGACATGCTGGTCTGAAGGTACACAGTTGCAGTTATGTCGGATGAATAAGTCTACAGTTAATAACACTGTATTGACCATCGGAAATGCACTAGATTTCAGGGCTCTCGCCACAAAGAGATGGTAACTGTGAGGATATGACATGTTAGCTTGACTGTAATAACCATTTCACTGTGAATGTGTGCGTCAAATCATCACGTTGTACACCTTCAATATGTATGTTTACTTAAAAGTAAAATAAAACAATAAATAATTTTTTAAAGGAAATGTTTTGAAAAACCTAGAAATCATGACATTACTAAACCTGATTTAGAAGTGGTATAAAGAAAACTCTCCCTGCAATTAAAAAAATGAGCAAGATGGTAAAATTCTAAATTAATTTCTTAAAAAGTAAAAAAAAAAAAAATTATAAAATACTAATTAGGTGTGTTAGAGAAATTTGCTAAAACCTGACGTGAATGGTCCAATGTTTGAATTTAAACAGCTCTATTGAATGCATCAGCTTAAAGAAATACAAAGAACTTTTACCAGATTTCCAAATTAAGCCAGTTTATCTTTACTTCATTGGTGAGAGAACAGTGCCTCTAAAAGACAAATTATCTGAGGCCTCGAGATGGTCCACAGCCACTGTATGATGAAACAGACCTCAGCCCTGATTGTTGAACCCTAAGTCGTTGCTTGTTGCAATAATCCAGGTGCCTTTGCAGTCTCGCCAGTGATTTTCCATTTCAGCCTTTTATTTCTTCTCTTAGCATAAGTGTCATCAGGTAAAAATCTTATTACAAACTTTAGAATGAGTTTGTCCCAGGTGGTTGATGGAGCCATTAACGTATCTTTCTCATAACTCTTAGTAAAATAAATTTTAAAAAGAAAATACAGTCACAGATGTCCTAAGATAGATCGATAGGAGTATCTCTATTAAATAAAAGAGATGCATGAATTTCTAGAAATTCAAGGTGAATTTCATCCCAGTGATGGATGAAAGAAAAATTATGTCGTAGTCAGCTCAGGCTGCTACAACAAAGTACCATAGACTGCATGCCTTCTAAACAACAGACATTTGTTTCTCGCACTTCTCGAAGCTGGAAGTCCAAAGTCAAGGTGCCAGCAGATTCGGTGTCTGTTGAGAGCCCCCTTCCTGGTTCATAGATGGCATCTCCTCACTGTGTCCTCATGGGGCGAGGGAGCTCTCGGGGGTCTCTTTTATAAGAGCTAATCCCATTCTTGAAGGCTCCTTGATCATGACCTCATCACCTTCCAAAGACTATCACATTGAATTTCAGGATTTAACATGAATTTGGGGGATCACGTTCTGTGGGTAGCTGTCTACAAAGACACAAGTCGGAAGAATCACAGGAGATGTGCAGCGGGGTCAGCCTCTGCAGAAAGGGGCTGGTGGATGCTGAGCAAGACCCAGGAGGCACAAAGGGCAGAATGGTGACCAACTGGAGGACAGTCTGTGTCACAGCTGCAAGGACCACTTCATGACGGCATTTGCCAAATATAAACTGAATAAATGGTTGAGCAAGACCCAGGAGGCACAAAGGGCAGAATGGTGACCAACTGGAGGACAGTCTGTGTCACAGCTGCAAGGACCACTTCACGACTTCATGACGGCATTTGCCAAATATAAACTGAATAAATGCAGCCAGAAAATCAAAGATAAAGAGACATTTCAAACCATTTCTAGAGAGAGAATAATCGGGTACTTAAGAACCCAATCCAGATTATCAACAGCTTTCTGAACGGTAGATTAGGACGGGAAAAGAGAATGGAGCACCGTCTCAGATTTCTCCAGAAATGATTTTCAATCACGATCATCACTTGCTATACCATTGGGTGAAATGACTTAATTAGCGTGCTGGGGTCCGCCAGAGCACCCTCAGACGTCCTGATTTGCTAGAACGTCTTATGTGGCCATGACAGCAAAGGACACAGAATACAATCAGCCGAAGAGACAGTGCTCTGGACAAAGCTCGTAGCAAACCTGACTCAAGCGTCCAGGTACTCCCCTCCCAGTGGAGTCGTACAGGACACACAACGTTCCCACTGATGTCAAGCAACACTCTGCAGTGCTGCCAACCAGGGCTCTCACAAGAGCACGGTGTCCAGGGTTTTTACTGGGAAGTCAGTCATGTAGCGTGCAGCCCCTGTGTGGTGGCCTCAGTTGCTGAAGCTCCAGAGCCCAGGAGGATGGCAGCTATTCACCATCTATCGTATCGTCAGCATAAACTATCTGAACAAACTGGTTCAGTGTGGCTCAAGGCCTCGGGTTTACAGACACGATGAAACAGAATGTTCCGGGAGTTCTGTTCCCAGGAGCTGTCCAACGGCTGGATCTGAAACTGGCCTCTCTAGGGATAAACAGGGTTGGCCTGGCCCAGGCCTGTTGAGTTCACGCTTTATCACACAGCATGCAGGGTATGTTAACGTGGAGACGGCATCCAGAGAAGATTTGCTCCAACTCTAGAGAACAATGCAGCAAATGCCAAGCAAGGTCATAGAAGACTTAGAGAGCAGTGAGAGCAAATTGTAGAATGAGGATGATGGAGTCGGGAAATACATATCTACAGCAAGGAGCAGGGGATTGAAGGGATCTGGGAATAAGAAAACTTCGTCACGCATTTGTAGCAACTCAAAAGAGGCAATAGAGTCTGACACAAAAGGAAGGAAGAAAGGCGTCACCCGCTGTAGGCCTTGATGGGGAAAACAGGCATAAATACCACCAAGTTAAAGTGAATAAAAATGAGGAACTAAGACTGGAAAAGCAAGAGCATTGTATCTGTCTAAACATAGAACTAAGACAAAACGACAGCGAGACTTATGGTCCTGGTTACGAAGGTCATTGCTGCCACACTAACGAAGTTGATCTGAAGAGTGAATTGAAAAGAACATTGAATCCCTTGACTTTATAGCAGGGATCCACACACAATCTGAAAATGGAAATCTGTAGTTAAAAATAATGATTGCAACCATCTTCATATTTTTATAATAAGCTTGGTGTGTGTTGTTGTTTTTTTTTTCTGCATTGGGTCTTTGTTGCTGTGTGCAGGCTTTCTCTAGCTGCAGTGAGTGGGGGCTACTCTTTGTTGCAGTGCATGGGCTTCTCATTGCAGTGGCTTCTCTTGTTGCAGAGCACAGGCTCTAGGCACGCGGGCTCAGTAGTTGTGGCACATAGGCTCTAGAGCGCAGGCTCACTAGTTGTGGTGCACGGGCTTAGTTGCTCCATGGCATGTGGGATCTTCTGAGGCCAGGGATCAAACCCATGTCCCCTGCACTAGCAGGCAGGTTCTTAATCACTGCACCACCATAAAAGTCCCAATAAGCTTGGTGTTATTTTAAATACCATGTAGTAACATGCATCTTAAAATAAAGACACTCATCTCAATTTCAGTATTTCCTTGATCTCTTTCAGTTTTTCTTGTAATAAATTCAGTCAGATTAAATTTGATCCTAGAAGCACACTGTATAGAGTATGATCCCATATTATCACACTGTCTGTTTCCCTCTCTCTTTTTCTTTCTTTTGCTCTCTGTGTTTCTGCCAACATGCCTAGAGAGATTGAGACTTTTATTTCTAAATGGTGAGATTCATGGTAAAATTTTGCTCTTATCTTTGTATTTCCCTGCACTGCTGGTGTATTTTTATAATGCTGATGTGGATCACTCTCACAGAAACGCAGTGAGAGATTTATTTCCAAATTAGAGGGATGCTCAAGGCGTAAGTGTGGGAGAGACAGGTTCAAAACTGTTCACTTCTGATGCACCTGAAGGCCCAGTCCACCCTTTCCTGTTGTGAGTGTTCCTATCAGCACCACCCCCGCTAACTGAGTCACCACCATGGGGGATGTGACTGTTTGTCAGCAGGATTTGCAGTGAGTCACAAAATGCTACTTTAGCACAATCTTTTGCATATAAGGTTCCATTATGTCTTTTTATGATAAATATGTCAAAAATCATTTCATTTGTTGCCGGCTCAAACGCAGTTTCTTAGTTGAGCTCCAGTGCCCTGTGAGATGTAGGGATGCCCGTCTCCACTCTGCCCCCAAATGAAGAACAGGAACAGCAACATAACAATTTAATGCAACTTTGTTTTTTAATCACATTGTGATTGAGGATATAATGAAAATAGCATATTCCAAGTGGAGTAGCTTTATCAGTTCTTGGGTTTTCTTCAAGGCTAGATACAGTATTCCCTAATCATCAACCTGTGTAATGAAAATTTGAGACATCTGTGTTTATAATCAGATTATCTCA
The DNA here is from genome assembly GCF_003031525.2 of Neophocaena asiaeorientalis asiaeorientalis. Classification (NCBI taxonomy): domain Eukaryota; kingdom Metazoa; phylum Chordata; class Mammalia; order Artiodactyla; family Phocoenidae; genus Neophocaena; species Neophocaena asiaeorientalis. Next base: position 574,374 of record NW_020175446.1, on the reverse strand, counting down.
CCACAGCTCTGAGTTGAGAAGATAATATACTTCAAATACATTTTGACTTAACTACATTTTCACTACTCCTTTTAGTCCCTTTTCTGAAAACAGGAAATACAATCTATATTTTCGTTATTTATAAATTAACATAATTAGTTAAATCTTCCAAGTCTTCTATAGCATCATTAAGGTGCCATCATTTTTCTCTCTGTTTAATCATTTTATAATATAAAGATTTGCTATGAAATACCAAACATGGCTTGGCCGCGACTAAATGTATATTAACCTAAAACCAAACCCTCAATTTTGCTAATCCCTAGTAATGCAATTCCTAATCCCAACTGGATCTGTCTGTTCCTGTGTCTTCTATATGCTAATTAAAAATAAAATAGGGCTTTAGGAGAAGAGTCACACAGGGATTTACACCTGCTTTCAGTCACTATCTCTCCTCCTCATTGGCTTCCTGTGTCCTCACTCAGCACAGTTACAGACCACCCAGGAGGGGCCAGGGCTGCACATCATTTAGACTAGATATTCACCTTCTTATTTGGCTTTTGGAAAAGAACAAAAGGATTTGCCAACACAGTTGTACAGCAGTAATGGTTCTGAGGAACTCTTTTATGAGGAAATAATCTACTTCATTCTTAGGATATAGAAGTTGGCCTCACACTTACAGTTCATCCACCCGGCAGCTGGGTTATTGCCTCATAAAATACTGTGAAGATTCTATTATCACTTAATTAGAAAGCAGGACATTTACTGCTCCTTTTTGCTTAGTTTTATTCGATGACTCCTAGGTTTATCTCTCTCTTTCAAAAAAAAAATCAGTTCAATCTTGATCAGCATGCGTATAATATGACTAAAAATACGTTTATTTGATTATTTTATGTGTTACCATGAAATCAGATTTTAAATATGCATTACAAGCGGTGACTAATCAAATTAATTCAGACATATAGCACTGGAGATCTCAAGCTTTCGGAGTATATAAAGAGAAACACAATTCTTATTAACACTGGTTACATAACACACTTGTGCTCCCTTAAAATTTGAGAATGAGCTCACGAATTGATTCCTTCTTTTCATGCAGACAGGGACCCCAGGGCCAGACAGCAAAATACCCAGGTGTCCTGGAAGTGCCTTTTGTAGGAGAGCTCACGAAGGAGGCTGTCAGGGCAGGAGTGGATCCCTGTGCCTCATCACCCTGGGAGCTCATAGCACCCTGGTGGACTTCTGCACCCTGGGTGGTGGGCTTTGAAGTACAGCCAGCGGAATCCCCAGACCCTCTTCTGCCATCACAGGTTTTTCAAGTCTGGTGGCTGCAGTTTGATGGAGTAACAGTTCATAATCTCAGCATTCTTCGAGGGGTGATTCCCTGCAGGGCTGGGCTGTATGCTACATTCACAGGATTCTGTGGAGTTTCACAAGAGGCCCCCTTGCCAGAACTTCTCTTATATTTTGAAATGTTTCAGCCACCCAAAGAAGATAAATTATAATAAACACCCATATAACTTCCCCCAATATATTGGCAAACATTATTTTCCTATATACGCTTTAGATTTTAAAATAATAATGAACGTAACAGATATGTCTGTGCTTTTCTCCCACATCCTCTTTTTCTGTTTTCTTCCTACCTTGAACTCTAGTTATTATTCCCATGAATATTTTTAAATAATTTACTTATACACACAGCCATAGTATATGTATGAATGATTTTAGAGTATCTAATAAATGATATATTCATGTAGCCTTCTTGCTCTGAAATAAATGTTAATGCTCCCCCCACCTCAAATTCATATATTGGTGCCCAAAACTCCAATGAGGTGGGACCTTTAGGAAGTAATTAGGTTGAGATGAGGTCATGAGGGTGGGGCTCCCATGATGGGATTAGCGCCCTTATAAAAAGAGGAAGACAGAGGTCTCTCCACCTGGGGAGGACAAAAGACAGCCACCTGCAGGCCAGGAACAGGACCTTCACCAGAAACAGAATCTGCCAGCACCTCCATCTTGCCAGCCTCCAGAACTGGGGAAAGAAGCCCCAGCCTGTGGTGCTGTGGCAGCAGCCCCAGCAGACTGCGAGCCTCAGCAGAAGCTTGTCCTCAACACACGTTTAACACTTGGTCATACACACAGTGTATCTTAGGCTCTTTTATTTGAGCCACCACACACAATGTGCCATTATTGACTCATTCTCCTGTTGATAAAAACATTTTTCCAGTTCTTCGCTGCTACAGACTCTGAGCACATTTATCTAAATGTCTTTTACAGCTTGCGTGCATACATTTCTCTAGGATGTATACTAGGAGAGGACTGATGTGTCCCAGAACATCTTCAAGTAGAGCTGATATTTACCGATATCCCTCCAAGTTTTTGTCAGCAAGATCCGACTTAATCTAAATGGGTGGATGAGTTCCCTTGCTAAGTAATATTCAGCCTTAGCAAACCTTTTGTTTTTATTTGCAATTTGTTGGATGTTGCATTGTATCTCACTTCAGTTTGAATTTGCTATTCCCTGCTTACTAATCAGGATAAGGAAATTATTGTTTTGGGAACATAATTTCTTCTTTCTGAATTTCCTTTTCACTTCCTTTGCCTTTCTTCTTCTATCACATTATTAGCCTTGTTTGTTTGTTTTGAGATTTGTGTGAATTCTTGTTTGGTCTGGATCCTAAGCTTTTGTCAGTAATGTCAGTGGAAATTATCTTCTTCTACAAGGTAGCTTGTATTTTCACTTTGTTCTATTGATCAGAAGTTTAAAAATTTAATGGAAATAAGTGTATCCGTTTTTTTCTTTTCAGATTTTCCATGTAGTGAGGAAACCCTTCTCTCCCACACAGGAGGTTCACCCCCGCCATCTTATTTTCAGATCTGTGTTGGTATAACTGGCCTTTTACTTCTCTGATACATTTAGGAATAAACTCAGATTTAGTTAATCTCTCTATGGTTCCAGATATGATTGGATTCAGTCAAAAATAAATTTCAGAAGCCCTGTCACCTTTATGAAATTGAGTCTTCCTAAGCATGTGTGATATGTCTTTATTAGTTCTATATTGATGTATTTCAATGTTTTTATAATTTTATAAAAACTTTATGCATTTCCTTTTTTATATTATTTATAGTTATCAGATTTTCCTTCTGTTGTAAATGGTATCTTTTTTACTATTTACCATTTAAAATAAAAATTTCTAACAGGTGTTGAAATTCCATTTATTTTTCATATTAATTCCCTATCAAGCAAATTTACTACACAACTTATTTTTTCTGATTTTTTGGCCTATAGATTTCATTAATTATTCTATGTAAATCATCATTTATTTGTGAAAAAAAATGAAACTTCATTCTTTCTTTTTCAATCCTTACATATATTTCCTATATTACATATGCATAATGTGTATATTCATATCTTGAGTATACATTCATATCTTACTTTATTGGTCCTTTCGCATTTATATCACTATCTATTTTTTGCATTAAAAATTAGTGGCTTAGAGCCATTTCCATTTATTATCTCACAGTTTCTGTGGGTCTGAAACCCATAAACGCCTCACCTGAGGTGGGTGGCTCTGGCCCGTGGTCTCTCCTAAGTGTGTGACCCAGATGCAGTGCGAGCTGCAGCCAGTCTTGACTGTGCAATGTTAACACATCTTCTTTATTCTGTTTCTCCTGTTTTCTATGTGTTGACTGTTTCCTTCCACTGACTTTTTTAGAGTGAATCGTATTTACTTGTCTCTCTCTCTTTGGGGAATTTGGATTTGAGTTTGTCATCCCTGGCTCACAGGAAAGAGGCTTTTTTATGTTAATGCTTAGTAACCGTGATGGCTAATTGTATCAAATTGATGGGGCTGAGGGATGCCCAGAGTGGTGGTGAAACAGCATTCCTGGGCATATCTGTGAGGTCGTGTCTGGAGGAGAAGAATGAGCCACGAGGCTCACTCTCCCTTAAGTGGAAGAGTACCATCCACTCTGCCGGGACCTGAACAGAACAAGAAGGCAGAGCGAGGCAAAGTCGCTCTCTCTCCATTGGGATGCCCGGCTTCCCCTGGGCTTGGACATGGGTGCCTTGGTTCTCCGGCCTTCAGAATTACACCCCAAGGTCTCCTGGGTCTCTGACTTGCAGATGGCAAATCATGGGACTTCTTGGCCTTCATAATCACATGAGCCACTTCCTACAGTGAATCTCATATGTATACTTCTGTGTATCTACTTGGCTCTATTTCTCTGGAGAACCTGACTGTTACACTACGTCTGTCTCCTAAGTGGATCCCACCTGGTCCACAGCGCTGTCGGCCTTTCCCGGTGCAGCCTGTGTCTTCCTTCTGCCCCGAGAGTGGCCAGCCAGCCTCAGCCTCCAGCCTGTCAGCTGTTTGGGATCTGGATCTGGATCCAGTTCCAGGCTGTGTCCTAAAAGGCTTCCTGGGAAACTGGCTGTGCCCTCAAAATGGTCCCACTGAGGTCAGCTCTCAGTTGAGTTGAAGCACCCACCTTTCATATACCCCACATATCTGGTGCATAGTCTGCATTCAGTAATATGTACTACATAGCTTAATGAACAAATAGCAGACCTCTGTATACACCGGGGGTCTACAATGTGATAAACTGTTTTCAAAAGCAAGTACATCAATTTATAGCAATTTAAAACATTTCCACATTTAATTTTTAAATCTCTGTACAGATGTAGGTCCCAGTTTGCAATCCATTTACACTTCAGCTTTTAGTGTAAAAAAAAGAAGAGGTATGATTTTAAGGAACACAAGAAAACACCCTCTTTTCTTAGTGATATGCTTTTGAAATATTGCAAATCATTTATTCAAGTTCCTTTTGTTTTAGTCCCTACTAGAAAGGATTCCTACCAAAACGATGTAATAATGTTGTAGGGAAATGAAGGAATTTGGGATCACAAAGCATCTTGGGCAATAAAGAAGCTAAGACAGAAATCCGGGGGACTGGGTTTCCAAGGAGAGGACATCAGGGCATGGAGACACCAGTTGGCGGCCGTGGCCAAAGAGCGATGCTCCCACTAGCCAGTGTCGCCTGGTAATGCATCTGACCCTCCAAACCACCTCTGAGGGCATTTGAAATCCAGAGACCTGAAACCCATCTCTTTCCTTCCAGGTACCTCAATTGTGCTCATCCTAACGGTCCCACAAGTTTACGGTGTCAAATCAATCGAGCTTCAGGCAAATGATAGTTTTCGCTTGGAAATTTGTTCTTCATGTCGTTTCGTCTTTATGATATTGGCTTTTAGGCAATAGAAAAATTGTCAACCTCACCCTTTATTTGCTTATACTCCTTTGTCCATTTAAAGCACAACAGAGCTAAAATCCGAGCCACACTTTGCTTCTGACCTACATTCATAAAATGAGTATCCACGTGTGAGCTCTCGTCATCTGAATCAAGTGCATTTTATATTTTTTAAACTGTGATCACCAATATTTCTTAGAAAAAAACCACGGCAGTGGAAGGAAAGGGTCCCTGAATATTTAGAAACTGAAAGGAGCATGGAACCAGCAGTGCAGTATTTCTCTTGCTTATTAAAATGGATTCAGCATAGAACATTATTTTCCCCAAATGCTAAAGATATATATTTCCACAGAGTTTTAAATACCTAAATCAGCTATAGTATAAATTTTGCAACTGAAGCATTAAAAAAATAAATTTTCCTCTGGCTAGAAATACATTGTTCAAATCTCCTTGCACACAAACAGACATCTGATTTACTTTTTCATATACCATTCCTTTCAGACAACTATCAGTATAAAATAGTTTAAAATTATCTATAAGGATAAAATTTAACCAGTGGCTGTTTTCAAGAAGTTTTATTTTTAAGTTATACCATGGCTTACTAAGCCTTTTATACATTTGGCTTGGTATTTTTAGATTACTGCATTTATGAAAATTCCATTTTTTGTTATATTTGTCACAAACAGATGGGGCAGAAATGATTTAGCAATTCAAGCAGAGTATTTGCTAAGCAGCTAGATGTTAAGCAGGCGAAGCCTTCAGTGAGGAATGATCCTCCCTCTTTATTTGGTTGCCCCTAGTCTGCGTACAGCACATTCTAAAGTGCAAAAGTGCTTCTGAATTTGGTGCCTCGGTCAAATGGAAGAAAATGCTCATGAAACGTAGAAACATTTTTCTGCAAAGTTATGCTAATTTTCTCACTCAGCTAATTGTATTCTTTTATTCCTAAATGTACTTGGTAGCTCTTATAATGAATAGATGAGATAATTTGATTAGTTTATCAATTTTGTCTAAAAAGATGCTTATGGAATGCTTGAGTTTATTTGCAGCTGTATTACTTCCAAATCAAAACATTTCCCTACATAAATCTCCATGTACCCACATTATAATAATATTAACTTCTGACAGGAGCAGAAGAGGGGGTTACAGATGTTGAGCAACTGGGTCTTTCTGGGTCAGTGAGGCCCATTGCATTTAAACATAATCTGTCTCTCTCTTCCTCTCTCTCGCTCTTCAGTCATCTTGTAATCCCTGGCTTCTTTGAGCACAATTTACTTTTGAGGTAATTTACTGTCCTGATAAAATATTACTCCCTCTATTGCAAATATAAGTTGAACTCAGTTGAACAAATGCACCCCTGGTATGTGCTGAATACGTTTCTAGACATTAAAAATGCCGTGATGCAGGAGAAGCAACCGTATTTATAAATATTTCTAGTATCGCAGTGTCCCCTTATCCGTGGTTTCAGTTACCCAAGGTCAATCACTGTTAGAAAATGGTAAATAGAAAATTCCAGAAGTAAGCAATTCATAAGTTTTTAATTGTGCATCGTCTGAGCCGGGACGTGGATCATCCTCTGTCCAGTGTGTCCCACCCTGTCGGCCACTTAGTAGCCACTCGATCAGACAGACTGTCCTGGTATCACAACTTGTGCTCAAGTGACCCTTCTTTTACCTAATAACGGCCCCAAAGTGCAAGAGGAGTGATGCTGGGAATTCGGATATTCTCTTGCTGTGCATAATTTATAAATTAAACTTTATCACAGGGATGTTTGGACAGGAACAGGACATAGTGTATATAGGCTTCTATACCACCCATGCTTTCAGGCATCCACTGGGTGCCTTGGAACAAACGTATCCCCCGAGGATAAGTGGGGACAACTCTACGCAATTAGTGTTGATGTAGGTACATAGCATTACTCCAGAACCTGGGCAAAGTGCTAGCAGCGGGAGGGAAGAGTTAGAAATCCGGGTATGTCCTGCAACTTAATTCCTGGAATCAGTTCTTTGTTATAAATAAAATGCAAAGGCCTACAGAAGGGATAGGTAACCATGCTATTTATTTGCCAGCCTGAGATACCTCTTCCTGTCCCAGGTATCCTTATCTGTGGGATGCGGACGGAGCTTTTTGCAGTCACACAACATTTAATTCATTAGCTGTTTTGTTTAGTGTTTGTTATTAATGACTGCTTACCATTTTTAAAATATTTTCATGACAAAATCATGCCACAAAACAATATTTACATAATAATAGTCTTGATAATATGAAAGTTTTCTTTAAAAAAATATGTATGTTTCTCCAAGTGATACATCATTCCTCTGTGTTTCTTTATTTCAGATGTCATGAAGTGTGAAAACTTCGAACCTCTAAGCGCTCATTAGTGGTCACTTGTAAAACTACTATTATGATAATAATGTAGTATCAAGAGTAACAAAAAGAAGCTTCTCATGGTGGGGAAATTGCAGCATGGAAGAGAGGAGTGTTTTATCTCCTTTGGGCATTTTAAATCAGCATTTGCTAGGATCAGTGACCCTGTCAGAGCTCAGGCCATCGGAGGTGAAAGTGTCTCAGCTCCTCACACGTAATTGTCCCAACAGATAAAAGAAACATGGACAGTTGCGGGGAGGAGGGGAGACGGAAGGTGTCATGACATGTTTAGTTCCTTACTGCCAGGCTGGAGGACCGGGCCC